>NW_015388794.1:83137-85194 GCF_001527695.2 Protobothrops mucrosquamatus
GAAAAGCAGAAACCAAACCTGGCCTCATCTCTTTGCCCAGGGCAGTAGCTAGTCTTATACATATGCAGATGTGGAACCATCAGGAAGTTTGGAGCCAGGGATCTCAAGACAAAAGAAGCTCTTAAGAGTCATTAGCCCCATCACCTGGGAAGCAGGATATGATAATGGGATTAAACCACAGATATCAAGGCCTAGAAAACACTCAGAAATAGCCTCAAAGTTCATGCTACAGGAAAGGAAACTACTCCAAGCAGGGCTGGGAGGGGGTATAAAAAGGCCTTCTACCCATGTGCTCTCTCTCTTTTATTCTCCTCTGCTGCTTATCTGTCTTCTGCAATAAACTGTAACCTTCTTCCCAAAGCAGTCGCCATGTTTGCTTATTTATTCCCGGCTTGGATGAACCAGGATGAAGACTTACTTCTAACACTACTTTAATAGTCCAGTGTTCCATCTGCTATTGCTTTAAAATCTCCCATTAAACAAATATCTTGGTATTCCAATTCCACTATTTTTATGCAATTTTTGGTAGAACTCTTCTTGTTTGTTATTAGGTGCATATATTGCTACTATCAGTATCTGTTTTTGGTTTATCATTATTTCCACCATCAATATTCTTCCCTCTTCATCTGCATAGATTTGTTTGTGATTCATTATTTCTTTAATATATAGAGCTATTCCTCTTTTTTTTGTTGAGCTAATGCGCAATGAAGTTTCCCAATTTTTGATTGCTCCAACAGTTTATAGTGTTGTTTCTTAATATGTGTTTCTTGGAGACAAATTATATCCATTTTTAATCTTTGTAGTCGAGTAAAAAAGTTTTTCATTTTTATATGGGAGTTCAGTCCATTTACATTTTCCTTCTCCATTTCCTTCAATTATATATAGGTCTTAACCTTCTAGTTGTTCTTATCTGTCTCTGTTCTCTTGCTCTTACCACTTCTTCTGTCTTTGTGTTTCCAGTTTCTTCTTCTTCCCTTAGCTTGTCTGCTCCTTCTATTGCCGTTTCTTCCTGTCTCTTTGTTTCTCTCTCTGGACGGGATTCTGAACTTTCCCCTTCCATAAAAACTCTGTGATTATCATAAAACTCCATTGCCTTACGTGGCATGTCCAATCTGTATCTTTTCCCATCCCAGTTAATTAGAATCCCTTCTGGAATCAGCCATCTAAAATTCACTCGTTTTTCAGTTAATTTCTAGTCAGGAATTGATATTCTCTTTGTACCTCTCTTATTCTCCTTGGAATCTGTTTTAGGACTACAATCCCTTTTTCTTTATATCGCAAAGGATCATCTCTCACTCTTTTCAAAATCTCATCCCTTATGGATCTTTTGACAAATCTAACATGTACCTCTCTAGGGACTTTATTTCTTCTTGCATAGCTTGAATTAACTTGGAATATTTGATCTAACTCTCCTTTCATTTCTTTTTTCCCGATTTCCAGTGCTTCAGCCAATAGCTCCATTATTAGATCCGCAACATCCTCTTCTTTGTCCTCTATTATGTTTTGGAATCTTAGGAAATAAGATGCCTTTTCCATTTCCATAACTGTGATTGAGTCTTCCATTTCTCTATTAATCTGCATCAACTTTTGGTTCTCGTCTTTCAATTCTGCCTTAGGAATCTCTTAATATGGAACTTACTGAACAACTAAAAGCAATTTTGGAAAAACAGACAGAGGTACAATATTTGGGGTTATTGTGAAACTTGCTAATAGTCTGTGTCTGTGTTGAGTCATTTCCAAGACCTGGGAGAGGGGTGAGACCTCTAATAGCAATAAATAAAAAAGATCTTATTTAAAAAAAATAATTTGAAAAATGGAGCTCATTGGCTTGTGAAAAAGCTCCCTAGAAATAATAATTTATTTATTTATTTATTTTATTTATTTATTTTAATTTATATCCCGCCCTTCTCCCGGACGGGACTCAGGGCGGCTCACAACATATATTTAAAACAAAGGTGTATATACAATCCCCCCCTATAAAACCGAATTAAACCAAATTTTAGAGTTGTGTTGTTTACAAATTCCTTAAAATGAACCCAATATAAAATCCTCCCTAG
>NW_015388794.1:85327-98627 GCF_001527695.2 Protobothrops mucrosquamatus
TCCTCAAAGGGAGCCCCATGTAGAGAGCGTTACAGTAGTCCAGGCGGGAGGTGACGAGAGCATGAGTGACTGTGCGCAAGGCGTCCCGGTCCAGAAAAGGCCGCAACTGGTGAATCAGGCGAACCTGATAAAACGCCCCCCTGGTCACGGCCGACAATTGGTCATCCAATGTCAGCCGCGGATCCAGGAGGACTCCCAATTGCGCACCCTCTCTGAGGGGGCCAAGGTTTCGCCCCCTATAGACAGCGATGGTGTCAGCTGGCTATGCCGAGGCGCCGGCAACCACAGCCACTCAGTCTTGGAAGGGTTGAGTCTAAGTCTGTTCCTCCCCATCCAGACCCGTACGGCCTCCAGGCAACGGGCCATCATGTCAAGGGCATCGTTGGGGTGGCCTGGGGTGGAGATGTACAACTGAGTATCATCAGCGTACTGATGGAAATCCACCCCAAAGCCACGAATGATCTCCCCCTGGAGAAAGCATAGAATGAAATATTTGTATGTGAAATTATTTATACAAGGAGTTTAAATGAAGACCAAATGTGTGATATTAAACAGTATGAATGCCTGTGTGTTTGAGCCCCACCCCCAGACTATGAAAGAGGCTAGTTACTTTAATTCCCTTTCTTACAAAGAAACAGTAAGTTGCAGATTTTCTATTGTGAAATAAGTGGAACAGCAATAGCAAGTGTTTACAATGAAGTGGGGAAAAATGAGAAAGGTCCCATGGAAGAAAAAATGTCTGAAGATGTTGGGGAGAAATTCATGGCAAAATGGAAGTAATTTACTGGAGAGGGAGAGAATGAGAGATAACTATGTTAAAGTATTCTGAGAAAAGAAGGGGGTTAAAATTTCTGAGCAATCTTTTAAAACATTTTTTTAGTTTGTTACTACTCCTTCTTTTACCCAAGAACTTCTGCCTTGGAAGAGTAAGAGATGCAGGAAATGGGGGTGCAGTTTTTCTACTCCTTTTAACCATTTTTTATGCTTAGTTAAAACTTTGAGCTTTTGAGATCTGATATCTACGTTTCCCTCACATTCCCCCCCCAAAGGAGGCAGTTTTGGTCTGCATATTTGTTTGTCTTTTTTTTAAGGATAGGAATTGGATATTTTTAGCTAAATAAAAAGGAGAAGTGGTAGCAGTATCCCAATTTCTGGTGGGCTGCCATAGAGAGGAGTGGTCAACCTGTTCTTAAAAGTGCTTAAAGATAGAACAATAAGCAATAGCTAAAGATTTATCAAGAAAAGAACCAACCTAGAACTGGGGAGGATTTCCTGATTGTGAGAGCAATTGATCAGTGGGATGATTTCTCTCCAGAAGCTGTGACGCTTCATTGCTGAAGGTTTTGAGACGAGATTGGACAGCCATTTGCCTGAAGTTGATAATTTCCTGCTTCAGCAAGGGGTTAGACTGGAGGATCTCTAAGGTCTCTTCCAACTCTGTTATTCTGTTTTGTATATGTGTGTATCAAACTTCAGTGATTTTCCTTTGCATTTTATTCTAGATTTATCCTTCTTATTTCATTCTTCGATAAAGTGACTAAACTAGTAGACCAGCAAAATGTTGTGGACGTAGTATACTTAGATTTTGGTAAGGCATTTGATAAAGTCGACCACAACCTACTCCTTGGTAAGCGAGAAAAAGGTGGAATAGACAACATCACCACCAGATAGATCTGTAGCTGGCTGGCAAACCGTACTTAACAAGTAGTCCTCAGTGACATCACATCCACATGGAGAGAAGTAAGCAGTGGGGTACCACAAGGTTCCGTCTTAGGCCCAGTTCCCTTAGTTGAGGGAATTGAAGGGGAACTCATCAAATTTGCAGATGACACCAAACTGATAGGAGTAGCCAACACCCCAGAAGACAAACTCGGGATCCAAAAATATCTTCACAAAGTTGAACAATGGGCCCTATCCAACAAAATGAGTCTCAATGTGGAAAAAAGCAAAGTTTTACATTTAGGCAGGAAAAATCAAAGGTACAAGTACAGATTAGGCGAGACCTGGCTCAAAAACAGTAACTTTGAGAGGGACCTTGGAGTTCTAGTGGATGATCACTTGACTATGAGCCAGCAGTATGCAGCAGCAACCAAAAAAGCTAATACAAGCCTGGGTTGTATAAACAGAGGCACAGAATCAAGATCACACAAAGTATTAGTACCGCTTTATAAAACCTTAGTAAGACCACACCTGGAATACTGCAGCCAATTTTGGTCACCATGTCACAAAAAAGATGTTGAGAGTTTGGAAAAAATTCAGAGAAGAGCAACTAAGATGATCAAAAGCCTGGAGACTAAAACATACAAAGAACAGCTGCAGGACTTGGGTTTGGCTAGTCTAAAGAAAAGAAGAAATAAGGGAGGCATGATAGCAGTATTCCAGTATTTGAGGGGCTGCCACAAAGAAGAGGAGGTCACGTTATTCACCAAAACACCAGAGGGAAGGACAAAAAACAATGGTTGGAAACTGATCAAAGAGAGGAGCAACCTGAAATTAAGGAGAAACTTTCTGACAGTGAGGACCAGTGTGGAACAGCTTGCCTCCAGAAATCATGGGTGCTCCATCACTGGAGATTTTTAAGAAGAGACTAGACAGTCACTTGTTTGAGATGGTATAGATAAGTGGTGGCGAACCTTTTAGAGACCAATTCCCCAAACTGCAACCCAAAATGCACTTGGAAACTCTTATCAACATCAAACAATAGCCACAACAATACAAGGAGATCTTTTTGATGATTTAAAGGCAAAGATATGAAAAATGACCTGGCAGAGAAAAAAAGCTAGAATAAGATTGAAAAAGATTGGGGTTTTGATCTACACATGAGATCTAAAATAGAATATATCTAAATGGATAGAATATGTATTCTGAACACAAGATATTGTAACGATTTGAGATAAAGAACATTTTGGTCATATAAAATCTAGAAATATAATATTGAAATAAGAATATTATACTGTTTTATTAGTTTGTTAAGATAGATGGTAGAATTTATATATAAGGTGTGTATTTAAAATATTAGATTGTATGAGGAATTGTGATAAAGGAATTGTGTTTAATTAAAAATTTGGAAAAAAATAGATATTAAATGTTAAATTAAAGTATTAAGGGAAAATTAACCATCAGATCACTGATTGGCTAAAAGTTTGAATGTTTACAAATAACTAAGATTTGAATTTAAGATATTGTTATGAGTTGAGACAAAGGTTAAGTAAAACTTAGAAGTATAAATACCAATAACTAAATTTGTATATGGGTTTGTGGTACAAATGCTGGTGGTTTATTTTTTTTCTTTTTCTGGAAAGGAAGACAGGAAGGAAGTAGAAGGAAGAAAAGAAAAAAATTATTAGCCCCAAATATGAGATAGGAGACTTAGAAACTGGGATCATTTAAAATCTGGAAATGCTAAAATTAAACATTAAACTTAAATATAAGTGGGAAATTAAAGTTAAGAAAAACTTACTAGGTTATTGTCTAAAAGATGGAATGTCAAATTAATTAAGATATGTATAGACTGAAGATTATTGATGAATACTAGCAAGGTATTTTTTGTTTGATAGAATAAGAACTGTATTGGTTCAAATATGACAGTAGATATTATGGGGGAAAGAGAAGGAATTAATGGTTGTAATACTTTGAAATTTGTACTGATGATATTCAAATGTAATGGAATTACTGTGCTCAGCCGCCACACTACTTTTCAAATATGTAAATGTAATATTGGAAAATTAATAAAAAACTTGGAAGGCAAAACCCACTTATGTATCACTGGGTGGGCGTGGCCTGCTGGGTGGGCATGGCCTGCTGGGTGGGCGTTGCTACGGTGGTCATGGCAGACTGGGTGGGCGTGGCCAGGGTGGGTGTGGCCAGCTCAATGTTGCTCCCTCGGGAGGGATGCCTGTGGGGGCAGGGGTGGGCTGGGGGAGATCCAGGGGGTCTCTGGCAGGTGGGGCAGTGGGCAGAAGTGCGTCTTCCTTAGCTGATGGCTTGGGGGGGGTAAGGGGGCAGCTACACCCCCTCCCAAATGCTGCCATCTCACGAAAGCAAGATGAAAACTCCAAAAAGCAACAAGGAAAAAAAAGTTAAAACAGAAGAGTGTCTCACAATGTTTTGCTTCCCTGGTGGGTGGGGGGCATGGGGGGAGGCTCCTGAGCCCCACAGCTCTTCCAAGGCGGGGACGAGAAGAGTGAGGAGGGGCTGTGCTGGGATAGGGGCTCCTCGTGCCTTCCGTTGTCCGCCTGTGTTCTTCTGCCGCACATGCCGTGGCTCCGCTTGCCTGTCAGGGCGGGGGCACGCTCACGTACGGGGACGCACATGGGGCTGCTGCCTTGCTTTCTGTGCCATGCCAGGACTGGGCATGGAGCCTCCCCGCAGGCTTCTTCCCCGCAGACATTGGGAGCGCCCACCCCACCCACCACTCGTCCTGGGGCAGGTGCCACGTCCCTCGGTCTCCATCCCATTGCCGCCCAGCCAGGTGCACTGGGATGTCTCCCTTCAGTCTTCCTCGGTCTCTCCCCCCCTCTAGGCTGGGGCTGGTCAGATTCCCACCATGGGCAGCTCTGCAACAGCCCTCCTCCTCCATTCTCCTGCTCCTTCTGCAGGCAGACCGCGGCTTACCGACCCAGGTGGCACCTTTCCCCGCACGTGGCCTCAGGCAGTAGAGCTGGGCAGACACGGCTCTCGCTCCCCTCCAGCCTCCATCTACCCGAGGCCCGAACTTGGTGCACCCCACTGGCCAGCGATGGGCTGGAGAGCATGGGATAGCGGCAGGTGCCCTGGGACGAGTAGTAGGTGGGGTGGGTGCTCCCGATATCCACGGGGGAAGAAGCGGTGAGGAGGCTCCACACCCAGTCCAGCCCAACCCTGGCATGGCATGGAAAGTGAGGCAGCAGTCCCATGTGCGTCCAACCCAACCCTCGCAGAGCGCCGTTCTCCCGCCACCCTGACGCAACCCTCACAGAGCCCCAACCCGGTTCCTTACCTCTGCCCAGCTTGTTCCGCAGCCTCATGGGAGCGGCACTTGAAAGGAGGTGTCAAACGGCCGGTTTTGGCGTGGCGCAGCTGTTTGCCTCTAGTCTTTTGCTGCCTCGTGCGTCACGACCACTTGCCACCTCACGTGTCATGGCTGTTTGCTTCCGGCTGGAGGCAAACAGCCGCACCATGCCGAAGCCAGCCATTTGCCGCCTCATGCGTCATGGCCACCTGCCTTGTGCGTCGTGACTGCCTCTGGCCAGAGGCAAATAGGCACATCATGCCGCAACTGGCCGTTTGCCGCAAACGGCCATTTGCGACATGGCAAACGGCCAGTTTCAGCGTGGCGTGGCAGTTTTCCGCCTTGTGTATTGCGCCCAATGCTGGTGCAAAGCGGCTCAGCTGAAAGCAACCGTGGAACAAGTGGGGCAGTTCCCCCCCCACAGATCGGCCTGCCGCCACTGCCATTTCTACTCACCCGACGCACTGATTGCCCTGCCACTGCCACCGTTTTTCCCCATCCACCGCACGGATCATGCTACTGCCGCTGCCATTCCCCCACTGCACAGATCGTACTGCCGCCACCATTTCCCCCCTACCTGCTGCACGGGTCACGCTGTCGTCGCCACCGTTTCCCCCCTACCCGCCGCACGGATAGCACTGCTGTTGCCGCCATTTCCCCGCCGCACGGAGTTTGCTGCCCCTGCCGCCATTTTCCCCCGCCGCATGGATCGTGCTGCCGCTGCCACTTCCCTCAACCGCCGCACGGATTGCGCTGCTGCCGCTCCTTAGAAAAGGCCTCTGCTGCCCGGATCTATGACTGCAGAGCAATTTGCCGCCCCCCCTGACCGATCCGGGCGGCAGAGGCCTTTTTCAAGCTTCCAGAGCTCAGATCCATGTTTGCGGGGTGATTTTACGGCACCCCAGCAGCCCGATCTGGGCTCCGGAGACCTGGAAAAGGCCTCTGCCACCTGGATCAGCTGTGGGGGGGCAAAATTGCTCTGCAGCCATAGATCCAGGGGGCAGAGGCCTTTTCCAGGTCTCCAGAGCCCAAATCGGGCTGCTGGGGCACCGCAAAATCACCCCGCGGCCATGGATCTGAGCTTTGGAGCCTTGGAAAAGGCCTCTGCTGCCCGGATCGGCCGTGGGGGGGGGCAGCAAAATCGCTCTGCAGCCATGGAGCCGAGCTCTGGAGGCTTGGAAAAGACCTCCGCCGCCCGGATCAGCTGTGGAGAGGCACGCGAAATTGCTCTGCAGCCATAGATCCAGGTGGCAGAGGCCTTTTGCAGGCCTCCGGAGCCCAGATTGGGCCCCTAGGGTGCTGCAAAATCGCACCGCGGCCATGGATCTGAGCTCCAGAGGCTTGGAAAAGGCCTCTGCCGCCCGGATTGGGCATGGAGGGGGGGGGTGCAAAATCGTTCTGCAGCCATAGATCTGGGCAGCAGAGGCCTTTTCCAGGCCTCCAAAGCCTGAATTGGGCTGCTGTGGCACCACAAAATCGCTCTGCAGGCATACCTGGACTCACGCTGGCAGCTGCCTCCACCATCCAGCCAGTATCCGCCCAGCTCTTGCAGCTACTCCCTGACTCCCAGTGCAGAGAGAAAGAGAGCAAGAGTGCAGGCGCACGTGAAGAGGCGGAGGGGAGCAGCTTGGCCCTGCCTCCCTCTGAGATGGCACACGTGCCCACAGGGACGGCTCTGTGTGCCATAGGTTCGCCATCACAGCCTTAGGCTATAGGTAGATGCATATAGTCCTATCACAGTATAAGAACCTACTTTGCAGTTGTGCTGAGATGCCAATCTCTCCTGATTTGTCTTCCTAAGGGGAGAGAAAAATCTGCCTAGCAGTTTTCTTACATTGCATGATTAAATAGTTAATCCTAATAAGACTCAAGGGCCAACTATGCTAGATAAGACCAACTAAGTTTGTATTTTTTTTCTATGCCTAGCATTGTAAATTCATTTTAAAAAAATAAAAAATAAAAATCCATCATTCTTTGATGAAGTGACTAAACTAGTAGACCAACAAAATGCTGTGGACGTAGTATACTTAGACTTCAGTAAGGCATTTGATAAAGTAGACCACAACCTCACTTGGTAAGTGAGAAAAAGGTGCAATAGACAACATCACCACCAGATGGATCTGTAGCTGGCTGGCAAACTATACTCAATGAGTAGTCCTCAATGGCATTACATCCACATGGAGAGAAGTAAGCAGTGGGGTACCACAAGGTTCCATCTTAGGCCCAGTACTCTTCAATATCTTCATAAATGACTTAGATGAGGGAATTGAGGGGGAACTCATTAAATCTGCAGATGACACCAAACTGGCAGGAGTATCCAATACCCCAGAAGACAAACTCAGGATCCAAAAAGATCTTGACAAACTTGAACAATGGGCCCCTACCTAAAAAAAATGAGTTTCAATGTGGAGAAAAGTGGAATAGCTTGCCTCCAGAAATCGTGGGCACTCCATCACTGGAGATTTTTAAGGCTAGACAGTCATTTGTCTGAGATGGTATAAGTTCTCCTGCTTGAGCAGGGGGCTGGACTAGAAGACCTCCAAGGTATCTTCCAGCTCTATTCTATTCAAAATCTGTTTGAAGTTTGAAATTGAACCCATCTACAGGTATTTTACCAACAAGGTAACAGAAATATGTGGAATTGTGGCAAAAGGAAGGTGGATACTTCAGGTTCTGGTGAGCTATGGCATGCAGTCACTATAGCAATACAATAGCACTTAGTCTTATAGACTTATATGCTGCTTCATAATGCTTTGCAGCTCTCTCTGTGTGGTTTGCAGGGTCGACGTGTTGCCCCCGACAATCTGGATACTCATTTTGCCAACCTCAAAATGATGAGCTGGTGAAAATAGAATTGCTGGAGGTCAGCAGAGTCAGCCTGCTGTGTTGCATTCTGGCCATTGTGCTACCATGGCTCGCTGTACCTGTGATTTCTCTGGCACCTGTGGCAACAGGCTGATATTCAGATGTCCTACCAGATTCAGAGGC
The DNA here is from genome assembly GCF_001527695.2 of Protobothrops mucrosquamatus. Taxonomy (NCBI): domain Eukaryota; kingdom Metazoa; phylum Chordata; class Lepidosauria; order Squamata; family Viperidae; genus Protobothrops; species Protobothrops mucrosquamatus. The sequence goes on from NW_015388794.1 coordinate 93,306, forward strand.
TGGGAACAGCCCAAGTCAGTTATAGTAGCCATTACTTGTTGAAAGTTTTTTTTTAGAAGCTGATTTGTCTCCTGTCTGACCATGGGTCATTCAAGCAAGGGAAGCAGTGCATCTCACCTAGTCTATGCAAGGGAAACCCCAGGGGAGAAGATTTGCATATCCCATGTGTGGAAGGAAGAACCTGTTTTCCTGCTGGTGGACACAATTTATAGAGCTACAGCAACAGAACAGAAAATGCCCAATAACATCAATATGGCATCTGAGTAGGCACTAAATACCAATAGATGCATGGTGAGTGTTAAATAGAACCCTGGGTCCCCAGAACTAATGGCTAATGATTGTCTTTTGATTCAGTAGACTTTAATACGAATCTGTCAGGAGAAACTACAGCCACTGGGAAGAGTTCTCCACACTACTGAAAACTATACAGAGCTGCACATGGTTACACCTTTCCTCCTGATCACTACAGATCCTGAACAGATTGATCACCATTCCAGTTACAAGACTGACATTGCTGCACTGCCATATAACCCCCCTCCCATCAAATGAACCTCCAGGGAATACTCCAGGGTAGTAACTTGTGGGGATAATTGACTTTGTATTTACATTTTCTTTCTACAAAAATATTTCTTGGTCCATAGAATGGAAGGACTGCATGACATGGAACATGATCAACAAGATAGCCAATGTCACCTATTGGGTTTGAGAAATAATTTTCTTATTAATATGTCCTCTAACATTGTAATGCATTTAAAGCTAGCAGATTTCTGAGTGTGTACACAATCTATGGAGGGCATCTCCTTTTGTTGAGGGTTCCTTAACTCTTCATGGCCCCGTTTTTCTTGATGCATCTTATACATGTAACTGATTGACTATGCAAAGGGGAAGTTACTTTTGTCTATGGGTGGATGGAATTTTGGACATATAAAGATCGATCTGATCAGAACACCCATTGTATTAAGGACACTAAGTGGCCTCTGTGGCATTATCACAGTAATCTCCTATGGCCACCCCTAGGAGGAGATAATATATTGATGAAGGTCCTACTTATGACACCACTCACTCATGGCCAGGCCCTTTTGAACATGGGCACCCTGCATTACAAGGCCACTATTGGATATGTGGTAATAGAGCTTATCGAAGATTACCCCCAAATTGGACCGGGATTTGCTACCCTGACGTGATTGTCCCTGAGTTTTTCCTATTACCAGATGCCTCCAGCACACCAGCACACCAACATTTGCAGTAGCAAAAGTGAGCTGAGATAGAAATCGGGGTGCCCAAGCCTGGGGAAGTGAAGACAGGCTCCCCGCAACGATAGTCAAGGAATTAAGACCAGTTATCATGGAGCTTTATGAGAGTCAGGGGACTCCGAACCTTAACTAATGGTCTGATCCAATTACAAGCTGTGGTAGAATTAGTAGCTAACCAAACTGCCATGGCTCTAGAATTACTTCTTTTTTAAAAATAATATTTTATTAATTTTCCAATTTTACATTTAAGTATTTAAAAAGCAATGTGGTGGCTGGGTTAATCAATAGTTCAATAACATACAAAAATCTTTAGTACAAACCTCAAGTTACAACATCAAGTATTTCCTCTCTTTTTCCCTTAATATCTACTATCTTAGCCGGGCGCGCCAAGCTCGAGCCTCGGGCAGATGGAGACCGGAGGGAAGTGAGAGCCATGTTGAGTTTCAAGCCAACTTTTGCACTCTCCTTCTTCACCCGCATCAAGAGGCTCTTTAGTTCGTCTTCACTTTCTGCCATTAGAGTGGTATCATCTGCATATCTTAGGTTGTTGATATTTCTCCCGGCAATCTTAATTCCAACTTTTGATTCATCTAGCCCTGCCTTTCTCATGATGTGCTCTGCATATAAGTTAAATAGGCAGGGCGATAGAATACAGCCTTGCCGGACTCCTTTCCCAATGTTGAACCAATCAGTGCTTCCGTGTCCAGTTCTCACTGTTGCTTCTTGACCCGCATATAGATTTCTCAAGAGACAAATAAGATGGTCTGGTACTCCCATCTCTTTAAGAACTTGCCACAGTTTGTTATGATCCATACAATCAAAGGCTTTAGCATAGTCAATGAAGCAGAAGTAGATTTTTTTGGGAACGCCCTAGCTTTCTCCATGATCCAGCGTATGTTGGCAATTTGATCTCTAGTTCCTCTGCCTCTTCGAAATCTTGCCTGTACTTCTGGAAGTTCTCGACCCACATACTGCTGGAGTCTAGCTTGTAGGATTTTAAGCATAACTTTACTTGCATGTGAAATGAGTGCAATGGTGCGATAGTTTGAACATTCTTTGGCATTGCCTTTCTTTGGGATTGGAATGTCAGCTGACCTTTTTCAATCCTGTTACCACTGTTGAGTTTTCCAAATTTGGTGGCAAATTGAGTGTAGCACTTTTACTGCATCGTCTTTTAAGATTTTGAATAGCTCAGCTGGAATACTATCACCTCCACTAGCTTTGTTGTTGCTCAGATTTCCTAAGGCCCATTTCACTTCACATTCTAGGATGTCTGGCTCGAGGTCAGTGACCACCTCATCGTAGTTATCAGGGACACTAAGCTCGTTCTTGTATAGTTCTGTGTAATTTTGCCACCTCTTCTTATCTCTTCTGCCTCTGTTAGGTCCCTGCCATTTTGGTCCTTTATCATGCCCATCTTTGCATGAAACGTTCCCTTCATATCTCCAATTTTCTTGAAGAGATCTCTGGTTCTCCCTATTCTATTGTTTTCTTCTATTTCTTTGCACTGTTCATTTAAGAGGGCATTCTTATCTCTTCTAGCTATTCTCTGGAATTCTGCATTCAATTGGATGTATCTTTCTCTTTCTCCCTTGCCTTTCGCTTCCCTTCTTTCCTCAGCTATTTGCAAAGCTTCCTCAGACAGCCATTTTGCTTTCTTGCATTTCTTTTTCTTTGGGATGGTTTTAGTTGCTACCTCTTGTACAATGTTGCGAACCTCCGTCCATAGTTCTTCAGGCATTCTGTCTATCAGATTTAATTCCTTAAATCTATTTGTCACTTCTACTGTATACTCATCAGGGACATGATTTAGTTCATACCTGAGTGGCCTAATGTTTTTTCCTACTTTCTTCAATTTAAGCCTAAATTTTGCAATGAGAAGCTCATGATCTGAGCCACAGTCAGCTTCTGGTCTTGTTTTTACTGACTGTATAGAACTTCTCCATCCTTGGCTGCAGAGCACATGGTCAATCTGATTTCTGTATTGACCGTCTGGTGAAGTCCATGTGTAGAGCCATCTCTTGGGTTGTTGGAAAAGAGTGTTTGCTATGACCATCGTATTCTCTTGACAAAATTCTATCATCCTGTGCCCTGCTTCATTTTGTACTCCAAGGCCATGGGTAGGCAATTTCGGCTCTTTTATGACCCATGGACTTCAACTCCCAGAATTCTTGAGTCAGCATAGCTGGGAGTTGAAGTCCATGAGTCATAAAAGAGCCGAGGTTGCCTACCCCTGTCCAAGGCCAAACTTGCCTGTTATTCCAGTTATCTTTTGGCTTCCTACTTTAGCATTCCAATCCCCCATTATGATAAGGACATCATTTTTTGGTGTTGATTCTATAAGGTGCTGTAGGGCTTCATGGAACCAGTCAATTTCATCCTCTTCAGCTCCAGTGGTTGGGGCATAGACTTGTACTATTGTGATATTGAATGGTTTGCCTTGGATTCGCACTGAGATCATTCTGTCATTTTGGGGATTGTATCCCAGTATTGCTTTTCCTACTCTTTTATTGACTGTGAAGGCTACTCCATTTCTTCTGAGGGATTCTTGCCCGCAGTAGTACACTTGATGGTCCTCTGAATTAAATTCACCCATTCCTGTCCATTTTCGTTCGCTGATTCCTAAGATGTCGATGTTCAGTCTTGTCATCTCTTGTTTGACCACGTCCAGCTTGCCTTGATTCATGGATTTTACATTCCAGGTTCCTATGGAGAAAAGATCTCTTTAGCATCGGACTTTCCTTTCACCACCAGATGCATCCACAGCTGAGCATCCTTTTGGCTTTGGCCCAGTCGCTTCACTCTTTCTGGCACTACTAGTACTAGCCTTCTGCTCTTCCCCAGTAGCATATTGGACACCTTCCGACCTGAGGGGCTCATCTTCCAGTGTCATATCTTTTTGCTTTTTGGTACTGTCCATGGGGTTTTCATGGCAAAGATACTGGAGTGGGTTGCCATTTCCTTCTCCAGTGGGTCACATTTTGTCAGAACTCTCTGCTATGACCTGTCCATCTTGGGTGGCCCTGCACGGCATAGCTCATAGCTTCATTGAGTTACACAAGCCCCTTTGCCACGACAAGGCAGTAATCCATGAAGGAGAAATTTTACTTCCCCATTTTTTGAAAACTACTGTAAAAAGTTATGCTTTACTATTGTTCAGGGTCTCAGCCCCTTAGCTGTTGGGTCCCTCTTGCTGGAATGCTTCAGTAAATTTTTTTGCAAAAGTCCATATCTCAAGTCTGGCTCTGATTGGCTTCTGTGCCAGGCTGAACCAATTTTTGGGACATTATTTATTTATTTATTTATTAAATTTATATACCGCCCTATCTCCCTTACAGGACTCAGGGTGGTGAACAGGCGATACTAAAAACCACAATAATAAATAAATAGTTTCTGTTCTAAAATCAAATTAAATAACGGGCCTGTTCTAAAAACACCCCATACAAAAACCCCCACTAAAACATAATCAAACTACACCAGGCCGGCCGCATGGAATAGATGGGCCTTCAGGGCTCGGCGAAAAAGGCGCAGGTCCGCAACTGTACGTAGGTCGGGGGGTAGGTCATTCCAGAGGGCAGGAGCTGCCACAGAGAAAGCTCTCCCCCTGGGGGTCGCCAGCCGGCATTGTCTGGCCAACAGCACTCTAAGGAGGCCCTCTCTGTGGGAGCGGACTGGTCAAAGGGAGGTGTTTGGTAGGAGGCGGTCTTGCAAATACCTAGGTCCGTTGCCATGGAGCGCTTTAAAAGTTGTTACTAACACCTTGAAGTGCACCCAGAAGGCCACCGGCAGCCAGTGCAGCTCGCACAGGAGAGGTGTTGCATGGGAGCATCTAGAGGCCCCCAACATCCCACGCGCAGCCGCATTCTGAAGTAGCTGGAGCCTCCGGGTGCACCTCAAGGGGAGCCCCATGTAGAGAGCATTGCAATAGTCCAGGCGGGAAACAACGAGGGCTTGAGTGACTGTGCGTAGGGCGTCCCGATCCAGAAAGGGGCGCAACTGGCGTATCAGGCGAGCCTGATGAAAAGCCCCCCTGGCCACGGCCGTCACATGATCGTCTAAAGACAGCCGA
>NW_015388794.1:100805-150207 GCF_001527695.2 Protobothrops mucrosquamatus
GCAACCCTATATGCCTACGAAGCCCTATCTATTTCCAAGTTCAGTTCTTTTAGCTGGTACTCTGGAATGGCCACATTCTGGGAGCAGAAGAGTTGCTGAACCTGGGTTCCAGCTAAACAGCCGTCTTTCTCTCGAAGCCGCAAAGTGGCCTCTCTGGATCCTTTCCAGGACCGTGATTGCTTCATCCATGAACAGAGTGCAAAAACAGCTGGTCCCATAAGCAAATTTCCGAACCTCCGGCATTCCACTCTGACGACGTTGGCAAACTAGAGTGGAATGATGATAGTCAATCTCAGGTAGTAAAAACTTACAGGGGACAATGGTAGACAGTTCCTGGTAACAGCAGCCGGTGTACAACGATGGTAGTCTGTCCCTAGTAACAGCAGCTAGAGCAATGATAGTCAGTCTCTAGTAGCAGCAGCTTGCCTAGAGCGATGTTAGCCAGTCTCTAGCAACAGCAACTTCCCCTCGTCCCGCCTGCTCCACTCGACGTCCAGCAAAACAGGACAGAGTCCAAGGCAAGGCAGGTCCGAAGGGGGAGTCCTCAGGACCAGGGCAAGCCAAGAACTATTATGGCTGTAGCATTCCCACTATTATGACAGTTGCAGCATCCCCATGGTCACATGATTTACATTTGGATGTTTGACAACTGGTTCATATTTATGATGGTTTCAGTGTCCTTGAGTCACGTGACCATCTTTTGTGAACTGAAGCAAAATGGAGAAGCCAGATTCACTTAACAACCATGTTAGTAATTTAACAACTTCAGTGATTCATTTAACAAATGTGGCAAGAAAAGCTGTAAAATGGGACAAAACTCAACACATTTCTCACTTAGGAACATAAATTCTGGGCTCAATTGTGGTCATTGAGGACTACCTGTATATACTTTGCTCTCTCTCGAATCTGCAATGGAGGTGGCCTGCCTTGGATGGAATCTGAAAGCAAAGTGCTTCAGATGTCACAATTCTTCTGATCCACCATTACATTTCAATGTACAAGATATGAAATGTACATTAACAATGTAATGCCATCCAGAATTATGGGTAAGAAACAGGAAGCTCACTCTGGCCACCTCCTACAAAGAAAATCTCTACAAAATGTTCTACAGATGGCATCTTCCAACCATAAGTTTAGCTAAAATGGGTCCAAATGTTTCTTCCAAATGCTGGAAATGTAAATTGGCAATAGGGACATACTACCATACGTGGTGGGAGTGCCCACGACCCTGTGACTTTTGGAATAAGGTTAAAAATTGGCTGGAAGAAATATTAATGTTAGTGGTAGAGTTAAAACCAGAACTCTTCTTACTAGGCATAACCACACAGAAATACGACAAAGGGGTATTTTATTTGATGTTACACATTCTCACGGCTGCTAGATTGGTGTATGCTCAAAACTGGAGGAATAAAGGAATCCCAACAGAAGAAGAGATTTTATATAAAATTTTATCGTGTGCTGAAATGGATAGGCTCACATTGGAAATGAAGGATAAGACAGAATCAGATTACTTTGAAATCTGGGACAAATTTTATTACTGGTGTGAATCAAGGAGAACTGCTCGGGTTTTATGTTAGTGTTAAGATAGAAATATATATAACTGTATGTATAACTGTATTGTATAGAAGAATATTTTTATATAGAGATTAAGAATTATATGTATTGAGAGGAATAAATTGTTAGGAATATTTATTCTGGAATGTCACGTTATGTCCATCTTTGTTTTAACTGTATTATAAATAAAAAACTTTCTAATTTTTTTTAAAAAAAACAAAAAACAATGTAATGCCATCCAAACAAAGAGTTTTTTTTCTTTAATGTGCTTCTTTATTCCTTCTTTCTTTGTAGAGATTACAAATACCTTTTTTTCTGGAAGCCAGCCACTTTTTTCAGTGCTGTTGTAACTTTGAATGGTCACTAAATGAAGTGTTGTAAGTCGAGGACTATCTGTATTGTTAAATTGAGCTCTGAAATACGAAAACTTCTTACTTTCATTTTGAACCTAGACCGAAAGTGTCCGCAAGGATCCTGATACCTCCAGTCTATTATTTCTATCTCTATCGTCCAGTCCCTTCCTCGAGCCCTCCATTCACCACGCTTTGTTCAGGATTCTGCCAGCATCATAAGGAACACCTTTACGGAAGAGAAATTGCGTCACGTCCGACTGTCTCTCGTCACGTGATGATCCTGGAGACTGTAATATGGCGACGTTCTTGTCGCCGCCGCCGCCGCCGCCGCCGCCAGTTGAGGGGATGATGAAATTGAGGTAAGAATGGGTTAGTTATGTGTTTTGATTCAGTTGCTAGATTGTCTTGTCTCGTTTTGGGAATTATGTCATGGTAGTACCCTTTCTTATCCTGAGCTCCCTGTTGTCACTTGTTGGCGCTTGGGTGATCGAAGTAATCTTTTCTGTCAATGAGAAACTAAGGAGCTGGTAATCCTGAATTCGTGGCGGTTAACGAAGTAAGAATAAAGAGGACTTATTTTTCAGGAGACAGCTAGCAAACTGTAATGGCAAAGATTTCATAAGAAATGCAGCAAGTGGCTCGCAGAGGATATAAATATAGCTTAGATAACGTGAACTTTGAATGTCAGCCTGCATGGGGAAAGCTGCAGACAGGCTAATGTGGTTAATAAAGGAAAGGAGAGGCGTATGTGGGATATAAATGGATTATGTCATCAGTTAGGGATGGAAAATAATAGACTAAAAATTAATAGTAAGCCTTCTGTGTTTCCATTATTCAGTACTAATATGCCCCTCTACAGAAAAATAGAGTAGCAGATTTTAAAAATTGGGACAATATAAGTATTTTTGTAAAACACTACATCTCAATTCCCAATGCATCTCAGTTCCCAAAATGATTACAGTGGGATACTAGTCAGACATTAACAGTTGCCACAAGCCCCCCCCCCCCTTCCCCAAATTCAAATTTATGAGGGTAACAATAGCACTAGTTTAGGTGCTCAATTAAGTTGGAGAGGAGGTATTTCTTTGAAAAAATCCTTACTACAAGAATACTCTGGCTGGACCGTAGTAATTTATTGCTATTTGATGGCAGGGGTCAGGTGGGGAGAGAATTGAAAAAAAACCTGAACAATAAAATCATCTGAACTTGCATAATTGTGTTAAATATTTGGAGCCAAGTTATTGAAGGACCAGGATTGCATTATGACATTGCCATATGCACATAATCACTTTTTCCACATAATTGTGTCTGGATGACACACTTCTGGCAAAACAACCATTAATTTAGTGAGTTGTGTGAGCTAGCCAGGCAATAATTCTAAGCCACAGTAGTGTTTACGTTGAAGGTATATGTGTGAATCTAAGTATTGCCTCTCTGTCCTTCTCTCTTGAGATGTCTTCTAGATTTAATTAAACATTTTTTTGCCAATCAATATAGAACTATAGCATGTTTCTTCAGTATTGTTTTTAATTGGGCATCAGTGGTTTTGCTGGGAAATTGGGAATTCAATTGTTTGCTTGGGACCCTTTTTTGGAATGCACGTTTACAATGGGGATGAATGGGAAGGGTTTGATCTGAATGAAAATCCTAATAGCAAGGCTAAATTTCTTATGTTTCTACTTCACCCTATGATCAGTCTTATATAAATAGGCACCATAAATGTCAATTTTGCATTGCTATTACAGGTAGTCCTTGACTTATGACCACAATTGAACCCAACATTTCTGTTGCTAAGTGAGACATTTGTTAAATGAGTTTTGTCCCACTTTATGATCTTTCTTGCCACATTTGTTAAGTGAATCACTGCAGTTTTTAAATTAGTAATACAATTGTTAATCTGGTTTCCCCATTGACTTTGCTTGTCAAGGGATTGCAGAGGGGGATCACATGACTCCGGGACACTTCAACAGTCATAAATATGAGTCAGTAGCCAAGCATCTGAATTTTGATCACATGACCATTGGGATGCTGCAATGGTTATAAATGTGAAAAAGGGTCATGTCAATTTTTTCAGTGCTGTTGTAACTTTGAATGGTCACTAAATGAACTGTTGTAAATCAAGGACTATCTGTAGTTTTAAGCCTCTCACCTCTTTCTAATATATATTCTAAGTGAGACTTCAGGTCTGGTTTGAAACAACAGCTTAGAGCAGGGGTGTCAAACTGTTGGCCCGCGGGCTGGATGCGTCATACCGAAACCGCACCCATCCCATTGCCGGCAATGGAAAAAAAGTCACGATACATCGCGACACGTCACGTGACATTGCGAGTTTGACACCCCTGACTTAGAGGAAAAAAATTACATCTACATATCACTTACTCTGAACTTATATCCAAATTCAGAATTCAAGTGCTGGCAGCTGAGTAAAAAAACCCAGATATATGCAGACTATATTCTTCTCTTCCCACAAGAATCTGGGAAAAAATTTTTTACTGCGGGAGCTGGCCCCTAGCTTTCTAAACTAGCAAAAGGGTCCAAAACAAAACACATTCTAGGCTAAAATCTATGTCTACATTCTTTTATTTTTCTTGGGTATTTTAATATTTGATAACTTTAGTAATTAAGAATGGAATACATTTACCAGAAATAAATTCTAAAAAAGTAAGTTTTATTTCTGAAATGATATTAATCAGATTCCACAGAAATTCCACTGAGTTCAATTAATTCCTAGTAAGAGAAACAGAATTATAATATAATCTATTTAAAATACTATATATTTAGGATCTGAGAATTTTAGTATTTCATCAGTTATCAAAATAAAAGAAAAACTATTTAATCTTCAGCCACAAAAGGTACAGAGCACTTTTGAAGAAAGAGAAGCGGAAGAAAAGGAGACAAGCTCTAGCAAGACTGAGAGATTCAGGTAAAAGAAAATGTATTCTGATATAAATAAAGAAATACAGATTTTTTTTTCCAACTGTGAGTTGTATTCTAGTGATCAGAGGGAGTTGTCAATTTCCACTATTTTGAATATATGTATGTGTATGTTTCAAAATGATGAATATGTATGTATGTATGTATGTATGTATGTATGTATGTATATATATATATGTAGAAATATAAACAAAAGTGAACACCAGGAAAGGTAAAAAACTACAAAAGTTTTAATAAATTACGATCCAAGCTTTCACCGGCTCACTGCCGGCATCTTCAGGGATCTATGTAGGTCAATGGGAGCACGCGTGCTCCCATTGACCTACATAGATCCCTGAAGATGCCGGCAGTGAGCCGGTGAAAGCTTGGATCGTAATTTATTAAAACTTTTGTAGTTTTTTACCTTTCCTGGTGTTCACTTTTGTTTATATTTCTACTATGAATGCACCCAGGAATCAGTCATCGATTTTAAAGATTGTTTTTAAGATGTATGTATATGTACAGTATATGTATATTTCCCTGTAAAAGGTTTCAGTTTGTTTTTCAATTGAATTGTAAAGTATATATGTTATATTAAAGTGGAAAATTTTTTGAAGTGGTTTATTTTGGTCAGATCTTTTTACATCTAAAAAACCTGGGTTTTTTACAGGAGTATGTAGACTTTATATGTGTGTGTGTGTCAAATAACTTTGAGATTACAAAAGATAGGCTATATAGGCAGTAATAGTAAGCTACTGCTGATTTTTTTGATTAAATAGTAAAATAGGTTGTTAATTATTAAGAGTTTGAGTTCTTATGTACAATCTGGACATGGACAAAATTGAAATATAAGCAGACTTGAGAAAACCAAGTATTTTTGGGGGAAGAGGAATGTTTGGAATAGCTTTAGAATATTTTTTGGAAAGGTATGTCATAAAAGAGCAATATTCTCTTTACTAACATTATTAGATCCTGTTGTTTTGGTATAAAATTAAATCCTAATCTACATTGCTTTCATTTTGATAAAGTGATTGTATTATTTAGGTTACTATAGTGCCTGTCCCTCCAGTGAGGTTTGGGAGTCTAGTTTCATCAATGATTACAGAAACATACAATTAATTGAATTAGGTCATTCAGGCCATTCGGACCAATCCCCTATTTAAGGACTTATTTGTTTGTATTTTATTTAACAGTATTTCTTAGACTCTTGGCAGTCCTAAATGCTTAGACAAAAACACCCTAGAATCTTTAATTCAAATTAAAACAATACAATTATTAAATGGTTCCTCATAGGTACTTGTGATGGTCAAAGACTTATTGAACAGGCTATTTTCAGGGCCTTCTGAAGTAGGAGGAAGATAGGAGCTGTGTATACCTTTTATGTCAGTGTATTACAGTCAAGGGACTATTATAGAGAGAACGTGGCTGATACATCTCTTACTTTTTCTTGGAAATGGGCATACTAGATCCACTGTAGATATTTGGAAGAAGCAGGCATGCTTGGTAAAACAGTGCCCAATGTAACTCAGCAGTATGCCATTCAGAGCTTTATAGGTTCTAGCCAGCACATTGAACTGGATCCATAAGTTTATTGAAAACTAATATAGCACTCTTAAGATGAACATGACTCTAATGTAGTTAGCATCCCCAAGTAGCCATCTGGCTGTTCCAATCCCCTATAGAGCGCAATTTGCTGTAAATTAATTTAAAGCAGCTCCAGAAAATGTCACATCTTTTTCTAGACATAGGAGAACCTACCACCTTTCCTGGTAATTAGTTGTATTGTCAGAAATATTATAGGAATAAGAAACAGAATTGACTTCCTATAACTGAAGTGCACTAATACTTATTTAAATAATGTGGAATGCACTAATCTGCCTTCTAACCAAAGATGAGCAATCGGAATTGTGTATCTATTCTTTTTCTTTATAGAAAATGCAAATAAAGATGAACCAATTTATGAAGAAGAACCAAATGAAGAAGAGCAAGAACTTGAAGATGAAAGGTGAATAAACAGATTTAACCTATAAACAGGCAGCTCAAATTTCTGCATGCTTACTTAAAGCCATTAACCTTCTATCTAGGTATATAACTTGGAAGACAAATATATACAGTGCATTCAGAAAGTATTCAGACCCGCTTCACTTTTGTCACCTTTGTTATTCTGCAGCCTGATTCTACAGTTCTTGAAATTCTTTTTTTCCTCATTAATCAACACTCAGTACCCTATAATGACAAAAACAATTTTAGAAATGTCTGTAAATTTATTAAAAAGAAAAAACTTGAATATCATATTGACTTAAGTATTCAGACCCTTCACTTAGCACTTTGTTGAAGCTCCTTTGGCCACAATTACAGCCTAGAGTCTTTTTGAGTGTGATGCGACAAGCTTTGCACACCCGGTTTGGGGGATTTTCTGCCATTCTTCCTTGCAAATCCTCTCAAGCTGAATGTAAGGACCCGCTTCAAAACCTCATCCCAAGAAAGCAGGACTCTTGGAACACTTTCATTCCAAAAGGAACTTTTATTAGGAGAAGCTGACAGCAGGCATAGAAGGCAGGATCTGAGGATTTCCCGCTCAGATCAATAGGCTAAAGGAGCATCAAGCAAACCCCACCGCAATAGTTCATCTGGTCAGTTCAAACGAGCCAATCCCCAGGTGTTACATCCGCTGTGGGAACGGAGCTGATAATGGAGTCTGTTCCCATGCCTGTGAAGATGTTGGGTCTTTGCACCTTTCTCTTCCGCAGCGAGAGATAAGCCAGATAAGTACTGTTCCAGTATTGAGTTTGAACATTCAGTCCCATCATTCGTTTGCGGATGATGACTAGATGACAGTCCCTGAGTGGTCCCCAAAAGTTCCAAGAATGCTTTCCAAAACTCTGACGTGAATTGCACTCCCCTATCTGATATGATTTGTTGTGGAGCCCCATGAAGCCGATAAATATGCTGAACAAACAACTTTGCTAGTTTCTTTGCAGTGGGGATTTTGGGGCATGGAATAAAATGCACTTGCTTAGAAAACAAATCTGTTATGACCCAAATAACTGTATTCCCCCACTGTGATGACCCAGGGCACAGCACAGAGGCAAAGCAGTCAACTGGCAGTTCAAACTGCCCTTTATTTGCTCCAATTTCCCCCAAATACTCCCACATTTGTGGCAAGCTGCAGAACAAAGTAAGACACACACACCTTCAGCAGCCTCTGGCTGCAAGTAGTTTCACAAGTTTTTAACTCTTCTGGCAGGGAAAGTGTATGTATGGAACAAGCCGTCCTCCTTCAGGTTTCAACTCACAGATTAGAAGAGTAATTTACTCAAGGCCACGTAAATAACAAGGAAAGAAACATACATCCAAAATGTAACAAGTCTGTGGAAATACAAGCTTGCCTGAGCAGTTTCAGAAGAGAAGCCAAAATTCAATCCAAGGTCTTTGAACACCAAATCAAGTTTGTCAGCCAGTCCAATGGTCAGAGTTTCAGGGTTTCCAACCAGAAATCACAACACAGAACAAGAGATCAGAGAATTGTTTCCAAGATCAGCAATGGCACACAAAACTCCAAGCATTCAGTGTTTGTTCTCAACAAATGTCCCTCCCCACAGCATCTCGTTAAGTCTCAGTCTCTAAGTGTGCCTTGTGGAGAGGGGTGGGGAACTCTTCTCCCAAGTAGTTGAGCCTGCCTGCGTTGTTCCCTCCTTCTCTCTACTCTCCGTGCTCTAGGATCAGGAGGGGGTGGCCCTTGCTCATCACCTGAGCTCTGTCTCTCATGTTCATCCTGTCCCAATCCTGAAAGGCCCTGGCCTGCCTCAGCCTGCTCTTCCCCACATTCCTCTGAAGCCACAGACACCCCTCCCTTGACCTCCATCGACTCCAGTTCCAGCTCATTTTCCTCAGCAGATTCAGGCTCCGATGGGCGCATGATACCCCACTCTCTGGTAATTCCACAATAAAGTCCATAAAAATTTCTTTCCAAGGCACTGATGGGGTTGCTACTGTTGCAATAAGCCTGGGGTCCTCCCTTGTCTTTTCTTAGCTGCAGCACATATTGGGCAACTAGCCACATAGCTTTCAATGTTCTTTTTTATTGATGGCCACCAAAACTGCCGTTTCACAAACCTGAAGTGTCCAGCTGATTTTGAGTCATGACAGAGCTGCATGAAAGTCAGTCTCTGGCTTTTTGGAATGTACAGTTTCCCTTCCACCCATGGCAGTCGATCAGCCGTTGTGCATAGGTTCTTGTGGCTTAGGAACCATTCGTCGGTCTCTAGCACTTTTTTGAATTTAATCCCTGCTTGGCTCACCAGCAGCTTCTGGATTTTGGCTTGCGCTCGGGTGGTAACTTGCACTGCCAGCTGTTTTGATGGCATGAGTGGGTCTGTTATTTCTGCCTTATTACTGTTGTATTGTGGCAATCTGGATAGTGTGTCTGCAAGGAAGTTCTTTTCTCCCGGCAAATGTTTTAAGGTGAAATTAAACCAGTGGAAATGCTAAGACCATCTTGCTTGTTTAGGAGTCAGTTTTCTAGGCATTTTTAGGGCTTCAAGTTTCTTGGGGTTGGTCCATACCTAGATGGGGATTTTGTTCCCTTCCAGGAAATGCCACCAGGTTAGGAGGACCCATCAGACAGCATAAGCCTCCTTCTCCCAAACTGCCCACCTTTGCTCTGTCTCCATGAGTTTCCTCGATGTGTACACATAGGGCAGCAGTTTCCCTTTATCGTTCTCCTGCATTAACACTGCCCCCATAGTTACATCACTAGCATCAGCTTGGATCACGAATGGTTTATCAGTATCAGGGTGTCTTAAGATTGGTTCTGCGGAAAATAACCTTTTCAGCCTTTCAAATGCGGTTTGACACTCTACCATCCATTTTAAAGGTTGGCTGGGCTTCGTTTCCCCCCCCCCCCCCCNCCCCCCCCCCCCCCATTTTGTCTTTAGTAAGTTAGTAATCGGCAATGCAATTTGTGTGAAGGAAGGAATGAATTGGCGGTAAAAATTAGCAAATCTTTAGGAAATTTTGCAGTTGTTTCCTGGTGCGGGGTGGGGCCCACTCCAGAACAGCCCGGACCTTCTCAGGATCCATCTCTATGCCACTTGGCAAAATGCAATACCCCAGGTAGTCAATTTTTTCTTTATGAAACTCGCATTTAGATAATTTGGCATACAAGTGGGCTGTCCGCAGCTTTTCAGTAGTGCTCTCACTAGTTTTATGTGCTCCTCTTTTGTTTCGGTAAATATTAGGGTATGGTCCAGGTAAACAAGCACCCCTTTATATAGGTGGTCCCAGAGCACATCGTTTATTAATTGATGAACAACGCAGGGGCTCCTTGGAGTCCGAAAGACAAAACTTTGAATTGGAAACACCCTAAGGAGCAATTGAACACCATTTTCCATTCATCCCCTTCCTTAATCCTGATTCTGTAATACGCCTCTCTTAAGTCTAATTTTGAAAAGATTTTTCCTTTCGATAAGTTCACTAGCATGTCTTGCATCAGAGGAAGGGGGTAAAGGTTGCTCTCAGTCACTGCACTGAGAGATCTGTAATCTACGCAGAGATGAAGAGACCCATCCTTCTTTTCATGAAACAACACGGGGGCTGCGGTTTTGGGCTTTGCCAGTTGAATAAATCCCCTCTCCAGATTTTTGTCTATGAACTTTTGTAATTCCTCTAGCTCCCATGGGGTTATGGAGTACATTTTTGGCTTAGGTAATTCAATAGCACAATCCATGGGACGGTGGGGGGGGGGCAATTCATCAGATCTTTCTTCGCTGAACACTTCAGCTAGATCCCAATATTCCTCTGGTATACTTTCCAACTCTTTCTCCCCCACTGTCGCTGCACTGTCAGGAGCCCCCCCCCCTCTTTTCCATCTGAGTCAGGGCTTTAGCCTCCACTTCGCCTTTTGGGAATCTCAGCTCTCCTGTCCTCCAGTTCACCCTCGGGTTCCATTTGGTTAATCATGCCATACCCAATATGAGTGGGCATTCCATTCCAGGGGTTACCACAAATGTTAGAGTCGCTACATGATCCCCTATAGTGAGTTGGACAGGTAATGTGGCAAGAGTGGCTGGTGTCTCCCCTGCAATGGACCCATTTAATTGACCAAACGAAATC
Organism: Protobothrops mucrosquamatus; assembly: GCF_001527695.2. Taxonomy (NCBI): domain Eukaryota; kingdom Metazoa; phylum Chordata; class Lepidosauria; order Squamata; family Viperidae; genus Protobothrops; species Protobothrops mucrosquamatus. The sequence continues at coordinate 111,740 of NW_015388794.1, forward strand.
GGTTTCTTCAGCCTCCTCACCGGAATCCCTAAATTCCCCACTAGGGTTGGGCTTATGAGGCAGCGAATGTAGCCGGAGTCTATTAGGGCTCTAAGTGCAACTTTCTCCAGCATCCCTGGGCTAAACAGTTCTACGGTTCTGATGAGGGGCACGATGAGTCCACTTGCCAGGGGTTCGTCTTCCGAGTTGTCCTCTGAGGAATCAGAGGGTCCTCCTGGCTGGATTGGAGTTCTTCCCGTCTTGACAACCTCCATGCTCTTCATAGCGGTTTCAATGGACTTTTCCTGGGCTTCTCTGGTCAGGTTTATGGATGGGGGTTTTCAAGTGACACTCAGCGGCGTGGTGCCCGTCCTTCCCAAATTTGAAGCAGCCCGTTATCCTCGGGGTGCTAGGGGCCGGTTTTGCTGGTTCTCGGAGGGGTTCCACTGGTGACTTTCCCCAGGATCTCCCCCCGTGTCGTTGACTTCTGGCATGATCAATTTCTGCTTCCTTGGCTAGGATGTATCAGTCCTGGAGCCGGTCAGGATATCCCCGAAGGATGCAAGCATAATACAGGTCATTGTTTAGACCATCTTTGAAATGACCCACTAGGATATCCTCTGGCCAGTTCAGCTTACTGGCTAGGGCTTGGAATTCCTGCGTGTATTCAGCTATGGGTCGCCGCCCTTGTCTGACAGTTTTTATGCACTCCCGTGCTTTCCAGTCGGCCAAGGGCTCTTCGAAACATCGCCGGAGAGCTGCCATGAATTGATTGAAATTTTGCAGCTCTGGAGCATCGGCATCATGGAGATCCACCACCCATTCGCCATCTAGGGCCGTCTGTACAATCCTTATTTGGCCACGGTTGCTGGTTATTTCTCGGCCATATTCTTCCATGTAGTTTAGGACTTGAGTCAAGAAAAACCCCAACCAATGTGGTTCTCCGCTATACCTCACCCCCAGCGGAGGGAACTTCCTGATGGTTCGATGTCCTCTTCATCTCCTGGGTTGGTGTCTGTCACCGTCCACTGGTGCAGCCCAGCCGGGGGTGGCTGCAGCGACGGTTGCTGCTTCCGTGGTGCTGGCAGAAGTTCCTGGGATTGCTGCCTCAACCCCGCCTTCATCTGTCCCCTCAGCTGAACCTGGTTTGGCGGTGCCCCAGAATGGATCGGCGTTCTCTTCCTTCAGGGAATCAAAGGCAACTCTCAGCATGTCAATAGCTTGCTCTAGGAACCGGTTGGAGCGGGATGGCCTGTTGTCCTCATCTTCACTGAGGTGAAGCGACCTCTCTATCTCGCCTTTCCAACCCGGCTGGTGACTCGCATTTGAGGGTCACCTTCCTGGCTTTCTTCTCCCAGTCTTCCTTCTTGCCAATGCCCATTGATCACCTTGGTTTGTCTTGGCATTCATGGACCACCACCTCACCCGAGGAGCTCGAGGACTGAGAGCTGTATTTGCTGGGGCCTGCCTGGTGGGAAAACTCCCCTCCCCCAGGGCAGGTTCTTCCCTCTCCATGCTGATTTCAGACATCATTTGCGCAGTCCCCCGGTAAAGGGTTTTGGTTTGACTGTTACTGCAGATCCTGCCTAATGTAAGGACCCACTTCAAAACCTCATCCCAAGAAAGCAGGACTCTTGGAACACTTTCATTCCAAAAGGAACTTTTATTAGGAGAAGCTGACAGCAGGCATAGAAGGCAGGATCTGAGGTTTCCTGCTCAGATCAGTAGGTTAAAGGAGCATCAAGGAGTAGGTTAAAGGAGCATCAAGCAAATCAGGAGCATCAAGCAAATCAGTTCAATAGGTCAGTTCAAACGAGCCAATCCCCAGGTGTTAAATCCGCTATGGGAACGGAGCTGATAACAGAGTCTGTTCCCATGCCTGTGAAGACATTGTTGAGTCTTCACATCTTTCTCTTCCGCAGTGAGAGATAAGCCAGATGGCCAGAGGCACATTCCTTTCTCACCCCAGGTTGACATCAAGGGGAAACAGTTCAAAGAGCAAGCAGATAGAAAAGGCAGAGAGGCTACATTGTAGCTAAGCAAAGGAGAAATAATGCACTCCATAGGGCCTCCCCCTCAGGAGAATGACAGAACCCAGAGAAAGAAGCTGGAAAGGGACAGAACCAACACCCCCCCCCAACAAGGAAATGGGTTCTGACACTGAGTCAGGTTGGATGGCAACTGTCAGTGGATAGCCATTTTCAAGTCCCTTCAGAGATTCAATAGGGTTCAAGTTAGGGCTCTGGCTGGGCCACTCTAGGACATTCACAGAATTGTCCCTAAGCCACTGGCTGTGTGCTTAAGATCATTGTCATGGAAAGTGGACCTTTGGCCCAGTCTGAGGTCCTGAGCGCTGTGGAACAGGTTTTCATTGAGCATATCCTTGTACTTTGTTCCATTCAGCTTTTCCTCAATGCTGACCAGTCTCCCAGTCCCTGCTGCTAAAAAACACTCCCACAGCATGATGCTGCCACCACGTTTCACTGTTGGGATCATATTGGGCAGGTGATGAGCAGTGCCTGGTTTCCTCTACACATAATATTTAGAATTGAGGCCAAACAGTTCAATCTTGGTTTCGTCAGACCAGAGAATCTTGTTCCTCACAGTTTGAGAGTCCTTCAAGCACTTTTTTGCAACTCCAAGCAGGCTTTCATGTGTTTTGCATTGAGGAGAGGCTTCTGTCTAGCCACTCTGTCATAAAGCCCAGATCATTGGAGGGCTGCAGTGATGGTTGTCCTTCTGGAACTCTGTCCCATCTCCACACACGATCTCTGGAGCTCAGTCAAAGTGACCATTGGGTTCTTGGTCACCTCTTAACTAAGGCCGTTCTTCCCCGATTGCTCAGTTTGACCTGGTGACCAGCTCTTGGAAGAGTCCTGGTTGTGCCAAACTTCTTCCATTTGAGATTTATGGAGCACACTGTGCTCTTAGAAACCTTCAGTGCAGCAGAAATTTTATTGTAGCCTTCCCCAGAACTGTGCCTTGTAATAATCCTGTCTCTGAGCTCTGCAGGCAGTTCCTTTGATCTCATGCATTTTGCTCTGCTACAGTATGCATTGTCAGCTGTGAGGCGTCCTATAGAGAGGTGTATGCCTTTCCAAATCATGTCCAATCAATTTAATTTGAGGGGCTGCCACAAAGAAGAGGGGATCAAACTATTCTCCAATGCACCAGAGGGGCAAGACAAGAAACAATGGTTGGAAACTGATCAACGAGAGAAGCAACCTGGAATTAAGGAGAAACATCCTAACAGTGAGGACAATTAACCAGTGGAACAGCTTGCCTTAAAAAATTGTGGGTGCTCCATCACTGGAGATTTTTAAAAAGAGACTAGACTAGTCACTTGTCTGAAACGGTATAGGTTCTCCTGCTTGAGCAGGGGGCCGGACTAGAAGACCTCTAAGGTCCCTTCCAGCTCTGTTCTATTCTATTCTAATTTACTACAGGTCAACTCTAATCAAGATGTGGAAACATCAGTAACAATGTCAGCAACAATCAAGAGAAATGGGAGGCATCTGAACTAATTTCCTAGTGTTGTTGCAAAGGGTCTGAATACTTATGCCAATGTGATATTTAAGTTTTTTCTTTTTAATAAATTTACAGACATTTCTAAAAGTCTGTTTTCACTTTGTCATTATGGGGTACTGAGTATAGATTAATGAGAAAAAAATGAATTTCAACAACTGTAGAATCAGGCTGCAGAATAACAACATTGACAAAAGTGAAGGAGGTCTAAATACTTTCTAATGCACTATAAATAGCAAAGTGTGTAAACAATTTAATACATGTAAAACATTCTCTTATTTTCTCTATCTTTAATTGATTACTCTCTAAAAATTATTATATAAGCTGCTGAACTTGTCTTTATGATAAACTTTATTTATAAAAGCTTATATACACCTTCTTGGTCTTAATCATATCTGCTTGGAGATAGGCCTCAAGGGTTTAGTAGAAATTACTTCCTAAACAGGATTGCAGCCTCGTTGCTGACATATTAATGTTTATAAGTTAATTTAAAGAAGAAATAGCGGCTATAATTGTTCAAAATGAGACAAACTATTTGATTCATTGTTAACCTGATTATATTGGAAGGCAAAGGCTTCATGAAGAGTGGTTGCTCAGAGAAGAAAAGGCTCAAGAAGCTTTCAAGATCAGGAAGGAAAGAGAAGAGGCAGCCAGAAAGCGTCAGGAGGAAGAAGAGGTATAGTGTACCTTTTGAAGCAGTGAAATAGACTCCTAGAATTAACTTTTGGATCTTCAAACATCGTTAATGCCTTTATTTCAAAAAAGAAAGTAGCACTCAAATTGTCATGAACTAATATTGAGAATGCAGCATTCTATTTGGAAGAACTGCTAAATGAATAACAAAGGGAGCAGTTTTCATATTATTTGTGATTTAAGTTGCTTATAGACATAAATTAAGTATGGTTGATTACAATGAAATATGGTCAGTCTTTATTAAAGCTCTTTTGTAAAACTATAGTTATATTTCTATGAGAAGCACTTAAATGTATTTATTTTTATTTATTTAAAACATTTATATAGCTGCCCATCTTATATCAAACTCTGGGTGTTTCCCAATCAGTAAGTAAAACAACACCAATTTTAAAAAAACAGCATAACACATATACCTATTAAAACCATAAACATTAAAAAACTTGGCACCAAAGTTATGTTTCCAACATCATTAAATGTATTATTTTGTTATGTTGTTGCACTGCTTTCTCTTCAATAATGCCTTTTATCTTTTTTAAATAAAGCAAACATAATTGCTGGATGTTGTAAAATTATGAGAATTTCCATGCAATCAAAACAAAATAACATGATAGCATATCTGACAGGTAGAAAAATAAAGAACAAATTGAGACCAACGCAGCCTTCCAAAACAAAGGGGCTGGTACTCTAGTTATAAAGAATGGAAGGAAAACAAAATGTAAGAATGTTTGAGGGTTGTTTTTTTTCTGTGTAGGGCTGTTTTTATCACCGGAGTTGCCAAATGTTTTTGGTTATGGCTTCTCTTTTCTTTTTTCCCTTCTTATAATCTTACCTATTTAGATTTCTTCTGTGCTGGCTTTGTGGCTCATCCTTGCCTAGGGAATAAGCTGACAATTAATTTAAGCAACTTCTGTGAAGTATTTAAGTCTACTCACAAGAAATCCAAGAACTACAAATGAGTAAGGTTTACTGAAGACTGTAGGAACCTGGAATCTCAGTAGCTCAAAAATAAGCCCTTAAAACAGGTCACCGATTTTCTTTCATTTTGTTTTCCTTTCTGCTGTTTGTAAGACATTGGGTGGACTGTTGTGTTTTCATTGTTGCTGTTAGATTTGCTATTTTGTTTTTCTCTAGCTCTGTGAGAAAAGTATCCCACACTGAAATTTTTGAGAAAAAATCAAATAAATTTGAATTGGTTCATTGGTTAAAAACCAGATACCTAATTAAATGTAAGGAAACAATAATTAATTTAATACAATGCAACAATGTTTGTACACATTAATTTGAAATGAATTTTCTAGATGAATAAAGGGTTTGCTCTTTTTTAGCAAAAAATAAAAGAAGAATGGAAAAAACAACAACAGAAAGAACAAGAGGAGGAAGACCGAAAACAACAAATGAAGAGAGAAAGAGAGGTGATTCCTGCTCTAGGAGGATAAATCCAATGCATATCCTCTCACTGTACTCATAAGAGTCCTAAGTTACTTCAGCCAGGTACCAGGTTTTTAAACAGAGATTTGAATGGGAAAGTGCCAATCAGTTTGTTCATAGAAATCTCATTTGGAATAAGTCATATGACTAATTTTTGTCCAAGATAAAGTCTGATTCCTGGGTAGTAATGTTTCAAAGGGAGAAGATAAGACACCAGTGATGGCAGCCAAAGAAGATGGGGAAAGCAGGAAAGGCTGATTGGGAGGCAGGTGGACCAGTGGAATATGTTGTGTAGGCACAGCAATGGCAGCTGATGGTAAGTAGGGACTGGATACAGGTAATGTTAGTGGTTGGGCAGGTTAGTGGGATATACTGAATGAGGAGAGAGGAGGCTATGTGCACTGACCATTCCATAAAACCCCTCCAGTTCCCTGTGGTTTTGTTTTAGCTAGTTTTGGCCAACAAAAGCCTAAACTTTGTTTCAGCCAAACTGCAGCCTTACACAATGGGGGTTTGGCAGAACTTCCTGAATGGCATGTTTCTTTTGAGTTCAAAACATAGTAAACTTGTGACTCTGCCTTATTAATTCTAAATTAAGGCATTATGTAAACTATTAAATTAATACTTCTAAGTGTAAAGGGACTGGCTTGCACTGTAATTCAGTGTTAAATTGGAAAGAATATAGAATAACAGCCAACTTTATCTCTCATATATATAGTATCCTTTTTGTGCATTTGCTTCATCTTGCTACAGCTGGCAATTATAAATTTTGTGAGGCAGAAAGAAAGAAAAATCACAAATTTGCAGTCCACTTTTCTTGGTCAGTGGTTGTGACCAAGTTACCAGCTCTATTCCTATAGTGGCAAATGAAAAAACTCCGTGGCTTTTGTTACAGTAGATCTAAAAAAAAGCAAGTAGGCTTCTTGCTGAGAGGATGTAAATGCAAGAAAATTATTCTTGTATGTCACTTACATAAACTTTAAAGGTGTAGCAAATAAAGATTAATCTTGTTTCAAGTTCTTAACATGGAATTATGCTGCTGCGATTCCTTAACTTTTTTTCACTTAAAGATGTTACAGCTCATCTTATTCATCAAGACGTATCTTTTTCTATAACTTGTTAAGTGGGGGAAGAAGCAAATTACAAAGGTTTTTTTATAGGTTATACTTTACAGAATTTTGAAAGTAAAAAGTGAATATGTCTATTGCTCATCTTTGGCAAAAAGTTGAGATTTGTCATACTGATATTTAAAACATGTTTAGAAAGAGGAGCTTGGGTCATAGAAATAATTGAAGTACAGCATTCTTCATAAAAATTGTCAGACTAGAAAGCATCAATTTAAATTAGCAAAATGGGCTAGGAAGGTTTTATGTATTGCCTTTTAAATGCTGATAGTATTTTATTCATTGTTTCTTAAGTCAAAAAGAAAACATTTGTGCACCAATTAGAAGCAGGTTATATAAACAACATAATAGACTAAATGCTTTCCAATTATGGTTTTACTGTGTTTGGGAACTAAGGGAAGCTGAGGGCTTCAAAGGAGGTTAAGACAGAAAGGAAAAGTTATGGATCAGGAGCCACAGTGTGATACCTGGATACACCATGGAAATTTTGTTGGATGTCTCTCACAGTTTTTGTTTTACCTAGTTTTTACATTGAATAAAGTATTTTAATTTTTAAAAAAGAGAAAACTTGTGATGCTATAAAGATACATATCTGCCTTCAATTTCATTTTAATTCCAAGAAATGTCCTGGATCCCAAATAAGTCTCATAAGCTTTCTTAGAAAATGAAAGTGATGACTGGTTGCACCTAGTGCTGTTTCAGAGTGTGGCCACAAAAGGTAAAAAGTGCTGGAAGCTGTGGTAGGGAGCTTACTTTGGTGTGGTAGGGAGCTTATGTCTCCCCTGGCAGCTCTTTTGTGAATGAGCAACATATCCAAGTGGCCATTTGCCTGAACACCCACAATATGATCCAAATATGCCCACAAACCCTGAACAATTAGACCTACTATTGTTCTATAAAAACTGATCTGGAATAAATAAATGTGATGTTAATGTGAACAAGTATTGAACTCAATGTGAATATCATCACTGAGGAATCATGTAATTGAATGATGTTGAATATCACTGGTTACAATTGAAGTTCTGATATATAATGAGAAATCAGAAGCTGTTGATAAATTCTTAATTACCCTTAGTGCTTAGGATTTTTTTAATACACTTAACAATTTTTGATATACTAGTACTCAACTTTATTCTACAACTCTAAGCTTTGCTATACAGACATTAAAGATATTATTTGCTCAGTTAAAAGTGCCAGCAATCAGTGCAGCAAGTGCAGTTGTGCATATTTGATCTTGTAGATACCATTGAGTTACATATAAATCAATTTTTCTGGTACATAATTTGCAGAGTTTCTGCTACAATGACAAGATACTTGTCCCCTATAATATGCATTAGAAAGGGAACCAGTCTCATCCAAATTCAAAAGATTGATTCAAAGATATTTAACTCATTGCAGAATTATATTGTTAGTTTGCAAAACTAAAAAAATCAGAATATCTTCTACACTTCCTTTCTAATGTTTTGGGCTGTTTTAATTGTTGGCAAAGGGAATACCATTATTGATGAATAATAGCAAGTAGATGTGGAGGAAATTATTTAAAATATAATTTAAATGCTTTATCTCTATATAAGTTGTATGAGTGTGTACATGCATGAATACACTAGAATAATATGTAAGCCTTTTCTCAGTTGAACTAAGCAAAGCAACACTTAAAGCTGAGCATTTTGATCTTAACTGAACAAATCAGATGTCAGGATTCAAAGTTTTTACTAGTTCTGTATTTGCACCATTTGTAGGACGCTGTGCAGAAGATGTTGGATCAGGCTGAAAGTCAGGTATGTTTAGAGCAGGGACATAGAACTTTTTACCTAACAAGAAATATGATTTCTAACATTAGAGATGATTGTTGTTTAAAACTGTGTTGAATGTAGTGAAATTTAATTTAGTGATGAAATTTTATTTTCCCTTTCTTAATAAAGTTAATGATGTTTTTATAGAAAAGCTGATTTATTAGGTAAATTTACTCATCAGAATGCATTTATAAACTTTATTTTGTTTTTATTATACTGGTATCGTTTTTGAAAAAAAACACAGCTGGAAAATGGAACTACTTGGCACAATCCTGAGCCCCCAGAGAATATAGGCACCGAGAAAGATCGTGCTAATTGCCCTTTCTATATTAAAACTGGAGCTTGCAGATTTGGGGACAGGTAATTCAATCCTAATTGAATAATTAAAATAACTAGAAATGTTTTTTTTTCTACAATGTTAATTAATAGTTTAAACATTTTGGCTTATATCCTAAGGATGAAATTTATTCACTGAAAGACATTCCCTCTTGAGATGAATACCCACCAGTTTTATTTTAATATAGGCACACAAGAATTCCTTTTTAATCATATTAACTTATGACATATTGTGTACCATCCTTTTGCCCAGGAATATTGGTTATGTTGTTGTTGCTTTGTTGTTCATTTATAAAAAAATGTTTTAACTTACCATAACACTTTTAATATTGTACATCTCTTGATGCATAGAATGGCAGCTATTGCAGTGTTTTAATAGTTGATAAGCAAGCTTCTTCACCTGGAAAAGTGACTCATTTCTCCCCCCTCCCTTTTGTGTTCATCTCCAGATTAGCTTTCAACTTCTGGAGACACATGGGAGACTGTGATTTGGGGGGTTATGCACATCATTGAATGGGTAGTTTGCTCAAGAAGGAGCTCATTTTGTGTATGAAATTAATGAGGGGTATAAAGTTACTGTTACTGTGCAATTTATATGAACAAGATAGGGCCATGGTTTAATTCTATTATTTAGCAAACTTTTTTTAAAAAATCCCCATTGCATGTGAAGGTCTCAAATGTTAGGAAGGAGAAAGAATTGACCCAGTTGGAATATGAATATTCATGATATGAGGAAAATAAAAATCACGTCCTTTCAGAGCTGAACAGTTAATTTTCCTGTTTTGCAAGAAGGATTATTTAATAAATCCCTTTTAATGGTATAATCTGACACTCCTAATTTTATTTGCCTTTGGATACTTTAGTGAAAAGGGTTCAGTGCTGAGTCCTTAGGATAATAAATTCTCATGCAAAATCTGTTGACAACATTTTTTTTAGACCTCTGCCATATGTGTGGCAGGTGATCTCAGCTTCAAGCCACACCTCAGGGAAATATGGGCCAGATACCATATTTAAATGATTCATCTAAGAATGAGAGAAAATGTATTCAATTGTAAAGATACAATTAACTATATTCTCTTCTTTCATTTCTTTGTATTACTCAGAAATATTGTGTCAGAAAATTATTCCTATTAATGTTTGTTCTGGAACTTATGCAGGTCTGCTCTTCTTTGTCTTTTCTAGCTGAAGACAAGAGCCAGGATATTGCATAAAGTAAAAGGAATTGACCCATACACTATTAACTGACATTTTTAATGGTGAGGTGCATGAATCGAAATGTAGTTCAGGACACTTTTTATAGACAAAAATAAATCCTGTATCCTGAAAGGAAAATCATCATGTTTAAATGAACGCATTTGAAATGAGCCATGTGTTCTTTTTATACCTTTTGACTGGCCAATCTCTCATCACAAACTTGCATTCTTGAAGACTTTAGAAATGGGCAGGATGTAAGTCAGCACTTCAGATAAATGAGAAAAATAATTTATGAAGTAATGTCTTTTATCTCCATTTTCTATCACAAGTGAAAGAAGATTTTGTTTGTCTGAAGCTTCTGTGTATGCTACAAGAATTAGGGAGAAAATTGAGGATGACTAATAATAATTAGAGAGTTACTTAAATCAATGGGTAGGACCCCGTAGATATATATTTAATAGTCCAAAATGAAAATGTCAGTTGCTCCAATAATGCCTTTAAAGTAAGCAATAAATGTTGCTAACATTTATATTTCACTAGGCTTAATGTTCTAGTGAAACATGTCATACATGATTAGTCTTTTAGTAGGTTCAGTACTTTTTCCTTATTAATTGTAGGTGTTCTCGGAAACATCATTATCCAAGCTCCAGTCAGACCCTTCTTATCAGGGGAATGTTTGTTACTTTTGGGATGGAACAGTGTAAGAGAGATGACTATGACACAGATGCAAGTCTAGAATACAGTGAAGAGGAAATGTATCAACAGTTCCTAGATTTCTATGAAGACGTGCTTCCTGAATTCAAAAATGTGGGGAAGGTTATACAGTTCAAGGTACAAAAATATTTAGTTTGGTATTTTCTGCATGCCTTAGTTGTGCATTTATAAACTGAAAAATTGTGGAAAACGTAGGACCTCAGTCTTGTGTGAAAGAAGTGGGGAGGCAAAATAAGTTCATATGTTGACTATAAATGAGTTTGTGCTTTTTCTTGTTGAACAAAATCTGATATGAAATGGTGCCCAAAGCCAAAGGGTGGAAAAAAAAACCTCATGATAATCCTCTGTTCAGTTTATAGGTGGAAAATAAGGAAGCATTTATTTCCTTTGTGTCTCTTTCTGCCCTTCTCTGTAGCCTTGACATATTAGTTTCCTTAATGTCTTCTTTGATCCCAACTCTCATTGTCAGGTTTGTGTAACTTGGACGCCTTAGCCCCGCCTCCCCCACGGCCCCCTCACCAGCAGACCCCCTGGAGGAGAGTCGCCCCCGGGCATGGCCACATGGAGCAGTGCAGCCAAGGACATAGCCGGGCAGCAGGGACAAGACTTCACCCTTGCCCCATAGCATGCAGATGATGCTGTGGGGTGTGGGCGGAGAGCGTGGCTGCCATGACGCTGCAGGGCTGCCTGGGCAATCTGCTGCAGCAGGCCATGGAGGCGATGCGTGGCCCTTTCGGTGGGCGGGGCAGGCAGGGCGGGAGGCGGAGGCGGGGTGGTGGTTTTTGGGCACTTGGTCTCTAAAAGGTTCGCCATCACTGAACTAGCTTATAGCTCTTTGAATTGGATGATGAAATTAATGCTTTGCATGCTGTAAATAATGTACCTTGTAAACATGTATTATTGTGTAGCCCCTTGTTCAGAATTAAGCCCTGACTACATCTAATTCCTAATACAATATGTGTAAGATTAAAGTTTAAATATAAACACAAAGAAACCATATTTACAAAATTAAGGGAAATGCTATGAGGATAATTTTTCCAGATATATAGTTTGAATGACATTTTATCTTTTACATAGGTGAGCTGTAACTTTGAACCTCATCTTCGAGGAAATGTGTATGTTCAATATCAGTCGTAAGTGTTTAACAATAAACAATAAATAAACTTTTGTTAAACTTAATAAAGATCTTACAAAAAACTTTAAGGCAAAGCATTAATCGGTTGTGACCAAGGTAGGTATATTTCTGCATGTCAGTGGCATGTTTTGAGCATTAATCTCCTATAACTGATGTGCTTTAAACAAGATCTGCAGTGGGTTATGTGAATGGGAGCTACTTCACAAATCTAGGAACTGTTCTTTTTTAGGATTTCCTATCACACAAAGGATTTTAATCATATTCTGATCCTTCCTGTTAAACATTAGAAGGTTAAGATAATTCAGTGCCCATTTGCTTTACCTGCACAGGTAATCCTTGATTTACAACTAGTCACTGTCATAAGTTATGACCATAACTGCAGATGTAAGTCGATGACTACTTGTGTAGGACAGGCATATCAAGGTGTTTTCTGTTTGCTTTGTGGTATCTCGTTTTAATACTGCTAGTTTCATGACAGTCTAGCAATATGTTCTCAATTTGATTTTTAAAGAGAACAAGAATGTCAGGAAGCTCTCACTTTATTCAACGGTCGGTGGTATGCAGGGCGGCAGCTGCAGTGTGAGTTTTGTCCAGTAACAAGGTGGAAAACAGCTATTTGCGGTGAGTCAGTGAAACTCTTGGTTTCCGTCTTTGGGATGGGGTTTGGTTGTTGTTTTTTGCATTTTTGCAGTGAATCTGCCTAAAAATCAATATTTCTGAACTGAGTAGGAAGTGATGAAATACAATTTTCATTTCTGCTGCTATAGCACTTAGTTTTCCATTCAGCAGATTGCTGAGATCATGCCATAATCTTTCATTGACTTGGGCTCTGTAGGTCTAAATTGGCAAGTTTCTCTAGGACTGGTAACTCAGCATGACGAAATGCAGCATGTTTAGCTCCTGCTGTACTATTGAGTATACTGAAGGAAATATCTGACATATGCAGTTATGTATGGGATATTCTGGAAAAAGCTAGCATTTTTGAAAACACCTTTACCTAAATATTTCTGTTCACTGGTTGATTATCTGCATGGTGAACCATGCACAGAGCCTTTTTCTATACCTGTAATATTTTGGCAGACACAAATAAATCACAAAGTGTACTGAATGGAAACATAATCTTGATTTCAAATTCGATAACTATTAAAATAAATCCTTTTTCAGGTTTGTTTGAAAGGCAAAAGTGTCCAAGAGGGAAGCACTGTAACTTTCTTCACGTATTCAAAAATCCAAACAATGAGTTCTGGGAAGCCAACAGAGATATGCACATTTGCACTGACTGGGCTAAAGAGGCAAATAAAAACTCTGAAAGGAGAAATAGATTGGAGTACTATGAAGAACATTATAGCAGATCAAGAAGAAGGAACAATCAAAGTCCCAATTATTCATACAATAAAAGAAATGGAGAATCTGAAAGAAAAAAATCTCATAAGCATAAGAAAAGTCATGTTTCTGAGAAATCAGGCAGCCGTGGAAGGCAATGGTCACAAAGTAAAAAGAAAAGAGGACGGAATCGCGACAGGAGCCTGACATGTAGTCATAGTAGAAGTCCATCTCCTACAAGAAATAGAGGCAGAAAGAGTAGCAAAGGAAGGAATAGTTGAACTTGCTGGAGAATTACTTTTAAGACTTGGATGTGTTTTGAAAAAGATTACCTATAATTTTATTAGATCGATTGTAAATTGTTGTGTCTCAAAATAAAGCTGTTATGCACTATCCTATCTAAAGTTTTGCAATAAATTAAAAAATGAAACAAATTCCTTGGAACTTGTTTAATTAGCCTGCTATGGAAAGTGGACGTTGTTTTTTTTTTAAAAGCTAGCTAAAATAAGTATTGTATACTAAGTTAAACAACTGAAGTAACAAAAATCTTTGGTTTACACTTTGTTTATATATAAGTACATTAAGTCAATTATACTTTCATATATGTCCAAAGTTTCATTTTGATTAGATATATTTCCATTTAGTATAGTCTCCATACAACAACAAAAAAACCTCTTAAGAAAAACAGTACTTCGATAGAATGGCCAGTATTAGCATGCCTTTTCCATCCTGCTGCTTTCTAAATGTGAAAGTATATCGGACTGTGCTGTCCATGGGAATTGTCAGACTGCTGTGAAGCATTAAATTTATGAAAAGCTTTCTTCTCTATGGCATTATTGCATAAAATAATGATTAATTTAGGAGTCAAGAACTTGTTCATATAACATGTCATTTAAAACACCTTTTTTGGCATATTAAATAAGCTCAAATCTATGTCTCCAGCCTGAGGATTTCCTAGTGTTTTCCCATCTAACTTTATTCAGCTAAGTAAAGGTCAGCTTGGTGTTGCCACCTGCTGTGACCTGAACACAGGTAATATAAATATGCATCTTATAAGAGCATCTTCCATACATACCTGCTGATCTTGGAATTTCTCCTAGTTTGGAATGCTATTCAAGTTCCTTGTCCTATATTTTTTACATACTTGTGGATTACAGTGGGTATTTTTTCCACTTCACAGCTTTAATTTTAATAGGGCTATGCAGAGTTTTCAGCATGCTTCTCAAATAATTTCTGAAACACTCTACTCCTTGTTTAACTATTTTTGAAACTTTAAAAAATACTTTTTATGAATAACCACGTCCCCAAAATGTCAAATTCCTTTTTGCTAAGGAAGCAGATATGCAATTCGCCTCAGATTTAGTAATTCCACCTATAGTAAAACTACTGCTTTTAAAGCAGCTACAATTTATAATAGTATAATAATAATAATAATAATAATAATAATAATAATAATAATAATAATAATAATAATATTGGAAGGGACCTTGGAGATCTTCTGGTCCAACCCCCTGCTCAGGCAGGAAACCCCATACTATTTCAGACAAATGGCTGTCCAGTCTCTTCTTAAAAACTTCGAGTGTTGGATCATTCACAACTTCTGGAGGTAGGATGTTCCACTGATTAATTGTTCTGTCAGCACATTTCTCCTTAGTTCTAGGTTGCTTCTCTCTTTGATTAGCTTCCATTAGATTGTCCTGCCTTCAGGTGCTCTGGAGAATAGTTTGACTCCCTCTTCTTTGTGGCAGCCCCTGAGATATCGGAAGACTGCTATCATGTCACCCGTAAACTAGACCACGGGTCGGCAACCTGCCGCTCCAGAGCCGCATGCGGCTCTTTGAGCGGCCGCATGCGGCTCTGGAGCCTCCTCCGCCATTTGCAGAGACAGAGACAGGGAGGCACTTGCGCTTCTCTCATGTGGACTTGCCCCCTCGCAGAGCTCCTGATTGGCCCTGCGCCCGGGTGCCCCGCCCCCTGGGAGAAGGGTGGCCAGGAAGTCTCTCTCCTGGGCTGGCCCCATCTGAGGTGCACGTGGCCGGGGAGCCGTGCAGGGAAGCCCCAGGATCCCCGCTGGGAGCGGCCCGCCGAAGCCTCTGCTGAGCGGGCCGGCCCTCCTGCATGCCGCGGCCCCAGTTGGCCAAGCAGCAGCAGAGCCGGAGATGGAAGGTGAGTGGTGGGAGGAAGAAGGCTTCGAGTCCGCGGAGCGCTGTCGCGAAGTGGCCGCAGGGCAGGTTGTGCACCCCCCCAGCTTACCTGTACCCAGGCAAAGGGGCAACCAAGCCGGCCACGCGTCTCCCCGGACCGGGCAGCAGTCCCGGCTGGGCCGTTGGCCAGTGGGAGCATCGCTTCCTGGGCCGTCCCCGGGCCGCTGAGCTGGGCAGGCGTCGCCCCGGGCTGGGCGGCAGTCCCGGCTGGGCGGCGGCATTGCTTCCTGGGCCATCCCTGGGCAGCCAAGCCAGCCATGCGTCGCTCCNGGCCGGCGGCCGGCGGGAGCATCGCTTCCTGGGCCGTCCCCGGGCTGCTCCCTGGGCCGAGCCGGCCGCGCGTCTCCCTGGGCCGGCCGGCAGTCCCGGCTGCTGGCAGGAGGATCGCTCCCTGGGCCGTCCCCGGGCTGCTCCCAGGGCCGCTGAGCCAGCCACGCTTCTTTGGTTGTTAAGCCGATGATACTGCCTGTGTCCATTTTTGGTTAAGCAGGGAGAATGCTAATTGGGGAGTGGGGGGGACATCCATCCCATCCTACTGCCAGGCTGTTGGTCGCAGGTGGATTATCTGCCAAAGAGCCGCTTGCTCGGCTGGGCCTGCAGAATGGAAAAAGCTCCCGCAAACGGCTGAAAACTGATCTTGTCCAGAGCTATTTTCTCTTGCAGACAGAACCAACATTGTCAGCCCCCGGGGTGGGGGGCTCACGTGTGGCCTTGGCAGGAGCCCCAAAGCCCACCTTTTCCCTTCCACCAGTCCTAAGACAAAGCAGACCCCCCTCTCGGCTGTCATATCTATCAGGAGCCGATGAAAAAAGGTGGATAGGGCCCAGTAATGCTACCGAAGAGATAACGCTCAGTGGAGACCCAGCCTCTCTCTGTGTCTCCCTCTCTTTCTCAGGCAAGGATTTCACACTATGTTTATGAGAGAGTCACGTCTAAATGATATCTGGATAAAGTTTTCTTCTCCAGAAGGAGAGACAGAGAAGAAAGAAGAGAGAGAGAAGAGAGAGGGGGAGAGAAGAAAAAGAAAGAGGGAGAGGAAAGAGAGGAAAGAGAGAGAAGGGGGAGAGGAGAGGGAAAGGAAAGGGAGAGGAAAGAGAAAGAGGGAAAGGAAAGAGGGAGAGGAAAGAAAGAGGGAAAGGAAAGAGGAAAGAGAAAGGGAGAGGAAAAAGAGGGAGAGAAAGGGAGAGGAAAGAGAAAGATTGAAAGAGGAAAGGGAGAGAGGAAGCACAAGTGCCTCTCTCTCTCTCACACACACACACACACACACACACACATACTGAGTGGGGGAAGAGGACTGGCAGACCAAGGGCAGAAAGAGGGGAGGGAGACCCTTTTGACATCTAAAATGAAGATAACACTGCATATATATATATAAGAATATATATAAGGATATATGCAGCGTTATCTTCATTTTAGATGTCAAAAGGGTTTTGCGGCTCCCAGTGTTTTGTTTTCGGTGGGAAACGGGTCCAAATGGCTCTTCGAGTGTTTTGGGTTGCCTGCCCCTGAACTAGACATACCCAATTTCAGCAACCATTCCTATATATTGCAACATTTTTTCTAAATAAGTATAGTTCAGTCTATCATAGGACTATAAAACTATAAACTGTAGAAAATCAGAATGTGGCATAAGACTTTAACAATTTTTCTTCTAAGACATAGACTTTGCGATTTGCACCTACATTTTTATTGATTGCCGTATTCCTATGCATTTAAATCCTTTATCAGTTAAGCTACTCTATTATCAATGAAGTGACCTGTAGCTCACAAAAGTTTATAATAAAATTTCAAGAGGTGTTACAAAACTCGTTTGACTACCATAGACTAACATGGATCTTAGTTGGCAATTTTGTACTTGTTTTCAGAAACTGGTATCAGTTAAGTTTAACATTGCTTTATTTCCAAATATGTAAAGCTGTATAATACATATAGAGTCCATATATTTATCATTGCAAATGGCTACAGATTACTTCCATGCACTGGCATAACAGAAATGAGCTGACGTTGAGCAGCCCCATTACTTTTTAAAGAAATTGGCTGTTAACTTACGCCTACAATGATTTATATAATGTTTGAATAACTTACCTTTAAAATAAGGCAATATTAGTATTTTGGACTATTTAGTAAAGTAGTGTGCTGACACAAATATTCCGTAAGTTTTTGAATACACAGGCACAGTAAGAGTAAAAATGGACATTTATTACAACTAAACCAGTGTGATATATTACACAGCTTATTTTACATCACAATGCTTTTTTAAACAAACACACAAGGCAACAGTGCAGACCTTAAACACGGTTTGAATGCATAAAAATTGTTTTTGATATTTTAAAATGTCAAGTAATTCCACCCAATTTCAACCTCACAGATAGCAAATGGACCATTCTAATGCCATGTGAACTTCATTCTTCCAGTTCCCGTTAAGTTAAACATAGGACTCCAGTGTATGTACTTCATGTAATCTTTACTAATTCCATAACGCTTCTATTGGACTCAGTATGATATAATAATCTTTCTGATGTAACATTACTTATATTAATGCCTTACAATATTTGAGAATATCAATTATAGCAAATTGATGCACTAGAAGGCAATTTAATAGAAGAAGTCTATGTACCCACACACACAAATATATGTAAAGCAACCTACTTCCAGAAATAAAATGCTCTGAACAAAATTTGCTTCAAACACATTACAGAATATTTAGCAAAATGCACATGAGGATAACAAACTATTGCTTTGTAATATCCATGCAGTCTGATCCTATGCATATTTAAAAGTTCTATTTTGTTTGATATGTACTACACCATAGAAATGTGCATATGCATACCATGGTAGTCAAAACTAAACAAGCTGAGCAAAGGCATGTTGTAAGGTTTGCTTCTCTGCTGTGTCCACAATGCACTATGATTAAATCTAGAATCTATGGTGGAATAATATTAATGGGCAGCTACAATTAGTAATGTACCTGTTCAGATTGACTTCAAAAACACAGCAGACAATACTGGTAACAAGTAGATATTTTCTAACAATTCCTTTTTGTCAAATGTGTTTCAATGATATCTGAATTTATCCTTTTGAAAAGACTATTTCAGTACTTACGCTTATAAAAAGTAACACACTTTATATAATTTCAATTTACATTCCCTTTGCAAAATATTAAATCAAATTAGAATTTCATTCCAAGGAATTGTTATAATGTTTATAACTGAATTCTTAGAAATGAATCTGCCATGACAGCTTACAACAGTTTGACTTGCAGATCTTGATATAATTCTTTGGTATAAATAAAACAGCTATAAATACTTGTTTAATCATCTGTGACAACCTAAAATGACTTAATAAAAGTCTTTGGCTATACAAAACCAAGTTCTTTTGTTAACACATTTCACCACATGTAATAGTTTTCAGGATATAACACAATCTATAGTATTGGATACATTGTGTTTTAACAAAGTAATTCACAAAAAATAATTACTAAAATTGTCATAACTCAATACTTTAAAACTAATGTGGCTTAAATTGCTGTGAAATCCCCTTCCCCAATTTAAAAACTTTGCTCCCTTTTTAAACTTTATAATAAATATTCTTTTTCTCATAAACCTGAATATAAGTAGCTTAGCAGAACAATAATACTGACAAATAGCATCATAATACCATTAGCTAACATTAAATGGAGGCAGTGAACATTTACACTTATATGGGACACTGTAAAGACATCAAAAAAGATTTATGTCAGTCCAATCTCTTCAAGAACACTACGAGGGGTCTCTGCTTCCTGTGGAGAGAAAAAATAGACAATTAACAGATTTTTTTTTTTGCTTCTGCCAAGCTAGATATATTAAGAATTAATGAATTTCAGGAAGTTACATCTCACCTTTTTTTAAATAACTGTAATTGATACTCCCCATTTCCTGTAATTCTTCCCTCCTTTCCTTAGTCAACTGATTAGACTGGAAACAGTTTCTATTATGTGAAATGCTTTGGTGTACCATAAAAGAGAGAAAGCAACCTACATAAAGTTGAACAACTCCCACAGGCACTAGCCACTTTGATAAGTGTGAATGTTTGACCTGATTAAGGGATTCAACCAAAGAAATAGTATTTTAGATAAAATTAATTGTAGATATTTAACAAATATGGATAAAATCTTTAGAGAATAATTGTAAAGGCCAATTAAAATGTTATTTCTATGCTAGTGAAATTAATGATTGTTTTAAATGTTCAATTTCAAATAAAATGTCAAAGCAAGTTATATTTTCCTTATATCAATGTACACAAAGCACAGCCAGTAATTTTTGTATAAAAACACTTACTTTAGCATCCTAAAAAAGGTATAGCCAAAAAGAAAGAAAATCAGAATTTTAGCAATATTTCCACATAAATGTAACAAATATACAGGAACATGAAAGCCTGTTTGGTCTAGTGCAGGGGTAGGCAACCTTGGCTTTTATGACTCGTGGACTTCAACTCCCAGAATTCCTGAGCCAGCCATGCTGAGGGGAAAGAGAGGTTTCCGAGCTGAGCCATGCTGGCTCAGGAATTCTGGGAATTGAAATCCACAAGTCATAAAAGAGCCAAGGCTGCCTACCCCTGGTCTAGTGGGTAAGACACCAGGCTAGAAATTGAAACATTGTGAGTTCAAGTCCTGCCTTAGCCATAAAAGCCAGCAGGATGACTTTGGGCCAGATACTCTTTTAGTTCAATTCAATCACCTCACAATTTTCGCTGTGGGGAAAATATGAAGTGGAGGTAAGTTGGATATGTTTGCCATCTTGAGTTATTTAAAAATAGTAAAAGCAGATATAAATAAATAAATAAATAAACAAACAAACAAACAACGAAATCTGAACAGTTCAGTCAGGGTCACAATTTTTGCTGTGGGGAAAATATGAAGTGGAGGTATGTTGGATATGTTTGCCATCTTGAGTTATTTAAAAAATAGTAAAGGCAGATATAAATTAATTAAAACAAATTCTGAATTCCCAAAATGAAGGCACTATTGTAACACCTCTGAATTGTATTAGTAACTAGCAGATATTGTTCTCTGCAGACATATATAAATTTTATATAGAGGATTGAACTCATTTTGTTATGAAAAATAAGTTTTTATTAGATTCATGATTCTGAAGATTCATCATTCAGCAGATTCACTACCAGGGATTGCATCCTCATTCATTATGCAAACTTCCAAAAACAAGATTGATTTAGAGAAGGAAAGATTACCACAATGGCTCCCTTTCAAGAAGGTTGCCACTTGATTCTGGCAATTTCTCATGAAAGTTAGAGCTGTAATTCGATAAATGAAATACAACTGGATTTCACCTGCACTAATAGATCTTTTTATGTGAAGTCTAAATCAAATTAAATCTTTATTATGGTCATAGGCCAGCATAATATAATGAAGATATACTATATTTTCTAATAAGAACCTGCATACCCTTATTACTGTATGCATTTTTGTATCATAGTATTTTTAAAAAATGTGTTTTATACTTCTAATAATGTACTATGTACAGCATACCCTTAATAAGTCCGCATCTCAAATACTACTTGGGGAAAGTAGCTGTACCATTCAAGGTGTATAAACAATAGCTCTTTGTGAATGTGCAACTATTTAGAAATAGCAAAGTTTAATCTTTTATCAGAAGGATTTCATATGTTATGTCTGCAAATCAGAATTAAGGTAAATTCCACAAATATGAATTATTTCACAGCAAAGAAATGGAGGGGGGAAAAAGCCAGTCACATGAGAAGTGCATGCAATAGTTTATTACAGACATGCCCCAAAAAATTCATAGTAATTTACAAGCATGCAGATAAATTTACAAGCATACATAAAGGTGCAACAATACTGCACCATCATCAGCACTCCATTTGCAGCAGTTTGAAGAGCCAGACATTAAAAGAATGCAAAGCAGCATTTACCATGTACATTCACAGAAGCAAAACCATATACATTCACAGTGAGGGAGAGAGAGATCTGCAATATAAATGCTTCTTGCATGCTTCCCAGAGGTAATGGAAAATGACGTTAATCCCGTGTTCGAAATAATGACTCTCTCTAGTATGCTGTATCTGTATTTAATCATATTGCAGAAACAATTTTCTATTTTTTTAACAGCCATTTTGAAAGCCTAACTTTGTAACAGTAGTCATGTCTCCCTTTTTATTATGACTTTTTGTTTTAAAATGAAATCAGGAGGGTTTTTTTAGTCATATACGTTGGTAGTTGCTTTTATACATTTATGAACATTTTTATTGCTATTGTAACATTTGGATCAGCTCCATTCATGCACTGAAGATATCCACATAAGTCTACTCTAAAATATTGAAATTAATGAAAAAAAGACTTTGCATGCAGAAGGAATACCTTATGCATAGTTTAGAGAATACAAGATCAATGTACTTATTTTTTAAACTTAGTTAGCAGTGAAGCAAATCTGTTTAATATATATGTATAACAATTTGTGGCCTTCAGGATTGTTTTTCATGATAAGTGTAGAAGGTGCTATTTAGAAAACATTTTGTTTAGTGGGATAAAATGTATACGTTAATATCAGTTGATTTCTATGTGCTAGCTGCATAAATTAGATTTATATATATATTGAATTGGGTTAAATGTTCAAATGATAGAGTGAGGCTAAGCAAAGTATTTCAAGCTGGAGTTTTACATGCTATGTCAAGTGCTAATGAGATAAATTTAAATAGTTTAACAACAAAATTACAGCATGCTGACAAAACATATGAAGAAAAACAAACATTGCAAATGGCAGGACAAGGAAAAATACAAACAGCTAAAACAAAACACACAACTGTGATATACACTAATTTGTTCAAGATGATTGGATTCACCAAGCTGAGGAAAAACGTTCTGCCATGAGAAAGCCAGGTCTAATGCCTTTCTGTGTGCATGATGAATGAAGTCATTTAATATACTGGGACATTAAAGTATTCATGACGTGGCTATAAAAGAAATGTATATTCTTTATAAATAGTACAGAAGTTAGCATGCATTTAATAAAACAAATGGATTTCTATTACTTCCATTCTTCTCTATTCTGATCTTTGGAATTATGTAATAATAATGATAAAGGTTTAAGATATTTTTATTGTAATGGATGATTTAACAAACTATATTTAATATCCTGGGTGGTTTGCTTTAAACTAAGTTTGTAAGGATTGATGTGTACACAGTTACTGCCAAACATCCATCATTTTTTGCACAGCAGTATATTTAATTAGAGAAAATAGAATGCATATGCACTTTACACTTCAAACAAGCTATTTCAAAGATGTTTCCGATGTATCAATATCCAATTGTACAATTACTGAATTTTATGGCAATGTATGTAGACCACAATTAATTTATGTCCAAATTTCATTTTTCTTCAATGGTGCAATTATAAATCATATTTTAAGGGCTGCAATCATAACAATAAATTCATTCTTTTTAAGCTGTTTTAAAACTACCTATATTAACATTCCAGGCCAGCTAGCTGTTAATCCAACTACCCAGGGATGGAGAACTGGCATCATTAATTTCCTACATTTTTTCATGCTTATCTTAGGAGCAAAATAATTACACCATTCATAAACCTAGTTCTACAAACAACTATAGATACTTTATCTTTTTTTCTCTATATAAGAATGTGCAGGTTTTCAAGCATAATAATCAATATCTAATGCTAACTATGAATATTTCTATAAGTCTACCTCAGAAATATAGGTTTCCCGGAAAATAATGAAATAGAAAGTTGTGCTAAAACAGATACCCTGAGATTAATTCATTCAATGGAGAACATGTTATAAATTTCTGTTAACTTGGCAAATTGTAAAAGTACATTTTCCCAGACATCATATGAACATAAATATTCAATTATCTTTGTCCTCCCCAATACATTGTGATTAATATATCCAAATTCATAAAATTAAATATTCTCCACCTGCCTAATTTGCTTATGTGCAGTCTTCTCCACATTCTTTCAATGCTTATAAACTGGTACAGCAGGAATACATTTTTTTTCCTTCAGTTTACCTACTTGGCCTAGTAACTACATCGCCTTAATATGGATTTTCACTTCATGGATGCTCAGGTTTTTAACTAAAAGTAGTTAAATAACACCATTTGGTGATTAATGTATTCATTTATATTATTCTTAATTTGTTTTATGAAAATATTAAAAATTGTAGGTGAAACCTTTCTATGGAATGGTTCAAAACTGAAAATAAATTATCTGCATCATGTGTAATCAAAATTGAACAATTCTCAATTTTATCTGCTAAAAATCAAACTCGTGCAACCTTTAGCGTCTTTCTAGCTAGAAACCAGGAGGCTGAGTTCTAGTCCCACTTTAGGCATGAAAGCTGGCTTAGGCCAGTCATTCTCTCTCAGAGACTTGTTACTATGGGGAAAAGAGGAAGGAGTATTAGGTATATTTATCACCTTGTATCATTTATTAAAATAATAAAGATGGAGATTGCATATATAATAAATATAAACAATAGAAATATATATAAAATTTATAAACAATAAAATAGGATTTGAAACTAAAGTTCCTTTTTGGAATCAGAACAAGGGAAGCTGCCATTTGAAAATATTCCAAGGGGCATGGTGAACTGAAGACAACTTTGCAAGAGCATAGCCCACAACCACAGTGGAAAAAGGAGCCAATTCCTCCCCAAACTCCTTTCTGGATTAGAGAGAGAATTTGGGATGCCCATAGTGTTTTCCTGCAACAAGACTATAAAAGAGCAGTCTCCAGTAGGTTTTAGAATTCTGGGAGCCAGGAGAGTCGGTTTTGCCCAAGCCATGGTTCAGAATGTTCAAGAGACACTGGATTCACCTTCCTTAATTACTTTCACTGGAAATGGTTTGAAAATTGTTTTATGGATATTAAGAGCCTTCAGAAGAACAAATTTTATTACACTAGGTGCTCTTTCTTCAATCCTCAGATATAGAAGGTTCATGTAAGTTTTAAGTAAGAACTTAAAAACTTTGTTATTTGAAACAAAGCAGCAAAAACATAATTGGAATGCTAATTTTGGAAAGGTTTTAAATGGACTAAGGATCCAGATTAACTCAAAATAAGATTATGAAATAATTATAAAAATATTTCTGTGGTTAATTTAAAATCCTATTAAAATATATGAAGATTTTGAATTTTAAGTGCAAGAAATCTTTCCCTGGGAAAATTTTGTGGATTGGGAAAAGCATGAAAAAGGAGACCTTGGTGGTTGGTTACTAGAAGCAACTAGAAAGGTTATAATTAAAGAAAAAGACCTTCTATTACAGAATAGAAAGAAGTATTTTAATTCTGGAGGAATTCAAGGATATTTGGCAACAATATATTCAGAATTTTCTTTTTAGATTATCCAATAGTATAAAATGGATTCAAAAGAGGAAATAGAAGAAGATGCAACTGAGAATCGGGATGTTTTGGATATGGGTTTAAAATGACAGGATACAAGAAGGATCTAACGGGAGAGGTGGCACACAAACAAAAAAAATTTGACAAAGATGTTATACAGAATTTACAAATGAAACCAATAGATGTTTTAATAGCTAAAGGAGCACACAAATAATAAATCAAAATGGTGACTTGGATGTATAGATTCCAATTTAGAAAAGTAACTTGGACAAGTTTTCTTATTTTGGACTTACAAAACAGATATGTAGGAGTTTCCAAGAAAGGATAGAATGAAAAGAAATCAGCTCTTGAGACATTCCTTAAAAGCATCAAGACTTTTAAACTAACAAGATGATTTATAAAGTTGGTTTATAAATAGTCGTTCCTGAGAAAGTTATTTCTTATGACAACCCACTGCTAAGAGCTTTTTGCATAACCAAGTCATTTGCTGCTTTTACTTAGAAGCAATGAAATTTTAAAATATGTCACAATTAAGAATTACCCTATTGACCAACTGTTTTGAAAAATGGACCAGAATGAACAGCTACCTCCTCTAGTGCTTGAATCAAAGCAAGAGAACAACAAGCTTGTCTTGAATTCTCATTGTTCTTATGGTCAGAATACTCAAAACATTTTGAATTTTATTCTGATGGAATTCTTCGATTATTCTTTTATTTCACTGTAACACTGTCAGTTCAAAAATTGTAAAAAGCAAGGAGGGATGTGACCTCTGAGCTCCACTTGCCTTTTTATACACTTGAAAGCCAAGAGATTAAAGCACTAGGCAAGAAACCAGGAGACCCTGAGGCCTAAATACAGCTGGGTGACTTTTGGCTGGTCACTCTCACAGTTAGAAAGAAGGCAATGGCAAGCCACTTGTGAAATCTTGCCAAGAAAATTGCAGATATCTCACTGCCTTATCATTATTTTATTTCAGAACTTTCAGAGAGAGATTATAAGTTGTCAAGAATCCCCCAGTGGTCTCTGTTTTGCTTTTTCAGATCTATTCCAAACCAACAGAGAATTAGTGGACAAGATAAAAGCAGTAAGAATTATGGGAGGAAGTGATCATAATTCCAGGAGGCTCAAGATATTGTAGAAAGAGAAACTAGAGCACAATACATGCACACTAAATTTGAGGAGAGTCAATCTCTACAAGCTTAAAGTAGTATTAGGGAGCAACCCATGGTCAGAAATCACCAGGCCAAAGGACAGCCCCAAGAACACTTGCGTACTATTCCAATTATAGCAAGAAGAGGGCAGAGTTCCTCTATTCCTACTTTGTTTAATTGTCAGACCCCCCAAAAAAGGTGTGACAACTAAAGAAATTGGCTATAAATATCTTCAAAAAGATAACTGGTAACTAGAGACCAGACAGCTTGACAATAATACAGGACAAAAGTGAGAAACAGATTATTCAGCAGTTGGTTTGTAAGCAGGAGCTAACACAAGTTTAATGAGAATAAATCATGCTATACCATCCTGATGAATGTCTTGACTTTTTCCTTTTTTTTAAGAGTGACCAATTCAATTAGCATAGAAACATAGTGGACACAGCACACCCTGCCTTTAGAAAAGTATTCAACAAAGTCTTCCATGAGATTCTAGTAGAGAATGATAATAAAGAGACAAAATGTGATCAGGACATGCTATGATTATAAACAGTACCAGCATAGGTCATTTTCAGCCCAACTCACCACACAGGGTTATTGTTGAGGGGAAAATAGCAGGAGGGAGGAGTATTAGGTACGTTTGCCATCTTGAGTTATTTATAAAAAATAATAAAGACAGGATAAATAAGTAAAATATAGACAGCTAGCTGAACAATCATATTACATTAATGACTTCATATTAAGATGGAAACAAGTATCAGGTGGCATACTACAAAGCTGCAGTCTACCGCCGAGTTGTTCTACATATATAAAAGTGCTTGAATGAAGGGTTAAAACATATATTTATCACATGAATAGATGAAGCAAAGTTAGGACACATAACAAACAAATGATAACATAAAGATTCAAAAAGATCTTGAAAAGTAGGAACAATGGGTGGAAACCAGCAAAATCTCTCTACTTTCCGCCGCGCCCTCAAGACATGGCTTTTCCAGCAAGCGGGCCTGGCCTAGAGAGGATTTTAAATCGGGTTTATTTTTAAGGAAATTTTAAACAGGAAATCACAACGTTAAATATTTGGCTTTTCATTGGTTTTATTCGGTGGGGATTGTGGGTATGTTTTTGTTTTTAAATAGGTTGTGAGCCGCCCTAAGTCCCGTCGGGAGAAGGGCGGGATATAAATCAAAATAATAAATAAATAATAAATAAATAAATAAAATACATTCAATCAGAAAATTGCAAAACCCTACGTTTGGGCAGTAAAAATATGCAGTTTTATTCTTAATGAAATACCCCAAGTTTCTAGGTACTATATATAATAAATACAAATAGCTACAAATATGACAAGCTTAGAGTTAAGGCTCTTATTTTAAACCTGAAGAAACTAATTTCATAACCTCTCCTTCATTAAAAATGTAGTGAAGTGAAGAGCATCTAAGTAAGTATTGTGCAGGGGCCTATGTTAAAATGTGGGATAAATAATATACTTTCAGAGACAGTTGAACTCTATAAGTCATCTTGGAAATCAACTTGTTGGAGCAATTGAGAAACACCAATGGAAAAGGCATGGTTTTTAATAACCCTCAAGATGATGGGAGTGAATTCTGTATTTGAATTAACTAATTCCATGGGCAATTAGGCCAGATGAATATGTCTTCTATAGAAATGTGAATGTATATAAGGCCTGCTCGTGCAGCCTTCTACATCTTTGTTTTATTTAATTAGCAACACCATGAACTAAGTTTTGCATTCTTAACTTTATCAAGCAGGCTGTTCTAGAACACTTATAGTTACTTTTATATCTCTGTTGAGAAAAAAGGAAGCTAAAAAAGCCTATTTAATTATATTCTTACAAAAGCCATATGTGGAAAAAGCATAAAATAGCTGTGAAGAAGGTGCAGTTACTTGTTTTCTTGTATTCTTTGCTAACCAAATAATTCTGTACCTTAATGCCGATCCATGACTGTAATAAATTTTAGTCATCTCTACAGTACTACACTTTTTACTAGGTCAGATTACTGTTTGTAGTTCTAGTTTTAATAAAGTAATCTCATGAAGTCAAATAAAATTTCCTTAATTAAAATAAATAATTCAACACATTAAGCTCAGTTATCATGGACAGAAGTTAAATTATCCATTATAAATGTTCTTACTCACTAGGAAAAATATAAAATGTAAGTAAAGTAATTATTATGAGGGGTGTGCAAAACAATGATTTCAAAATAAGATTTTAATATTACCATAAGACTTCCAATGCTGTTCTGACCTTACTGGAAGTATTCAGAGTTTAAAAAGGAAGCTATGCTTTCACATTTTAAATGCAGGCATTTATCCAACAAGAAATTGAAATACTTCCATCTATTCCTGACAAATATGCCTTGATGATACTTGGAAAAATGTGAGAAAAAGAAAACAGAATAATTAATATTCTTGTCACAGTATAGGTCACAATGCCTACTTCAAATTCTATGTTGAATTAATAGTGGGAGGCATTTCTCTTGCTTATATTGCTCATGTCCTTTTTGTTTCAATTTATTTGACTTTATCCTTCAACACATGTGTCCTTGGAAATTTAATATGGGAGATTAAAAAGAAGCGAAATATTTTAGGATGCAAAAACTTTACAAGGTATCATGCCTCCGTCCGAGCCTGACTCTGAGGACGACATGGAGTTCCCTGTTGAGGCCCAGGAGGGGGTGTCTGTGGCTTCGGAGGACTGTGGGGAGGAGGCTGAAGCAGGCCAGGGCCCTTCAAGTTTGGAACAGGGAAGGCAGAGCTCAGGCGAGGAGCAAGGCCTCTCCCCACCAGATCCCAGAGCAAGGAGAGCAGAGAGGAAGAGGGAACAACGGAGGCAGGCTCACTTGCTCGGGAGGAGAGCGTCACGCCCCACTCCACAAGGCACACCTGGGGAGTAGGATTTAAGGAGACGCTATGGGGTGGGGCATTTGCCGGGAACAAACGTAAACTCTTGTGATGTGAGCTCTTGTACCTGGACTCTTTGTATTTTGGATCAAGTTTGTTTCCTGCTGAGTTCTCCTTGCTGTCCTCAGTTTTGCAGTTTGCAGGTTACAGGCAAGCTGGGCGTTGAAAAGATCATACTTTGTTTGTTATCTGCTTTACTTTAAAGAACTGTTTAACTTCGTTGACTGTTTTACTGAACTTGTTCCAGCATATGTGGGGGCTGTTGGGTGAACGTTGGCAGTGCTTACAAAGACAATTGTTCTGACCAGCTAATTGCTTTGCCTCCGTTTGGGGCCCTGGGTCATCACACAAGGATTCCTCCTGATCTGAACAGAGCCGAGAATCTTTTTGTCCATTTTATAAATATATAAGATAACCTTTTAACAAAATTAAATGACTGTTAAATTGTCCTTAACCTGATCTGGTAGGATAACTTTAAAACATAAGCTACCTCAGAATCTTGATGAAATATTAAATCACTATGAGACCAACACTGCTGATAGTATTGAGGCAAATTTCATGTTAACATGCTGATCACATTTAAGACTCTCTTTAGTACATACTATCAGTCCACAACTAAACCCCTATTAATATGTTTAAAATGACATTGATTTCTATGAAGAAAGGCACAAACAACTTTTCATAAAATCAGTTAAAATTATACTTAGAAAATTATAATTAGGTTTAGTTAAATTGTGTATTTAAACATGCACATTTATGAGACAGTCACAGTAAATCATAATTACACATACTGTATCAGTACATAATCTATTATGTCAATTTATTGATTTTGATGGAGAGTCACGTTTAGAGCACTTGCTATCAACATTTTAAAAGTTTTGTCCTTATTTCAACTTCGGAAAAACGATTCCAGAAGCTTGGGAATTTTACCTGAAAAATGCTACTCATTCAAGTATAATCGTGCAACCTTGTATCCAAGCCATTGTGGTTGATTAAAGAGCATTTTTGTAAAGTTCTATAATTTAAAATCTATTGATACACATGCTTATTTGATGGTTATAATTTCTGCTTTATCAACATTTTAAATGCAGGATTGAGTATGGTTAGTTTTAATTAATGCATTTAAGCCACATTATTTAAGAGGAACAGAAATTCAAATTTAATGTAAAATACACTAAAATATTTTTTTAGATGATTATTTTTTCCTCGTGCACCCTTTTTTGTGGAATATGGGATTTAAAATGGCAATTACACAATTACATTTTAAGAAATTCAGATGTTGAAATAAATTGGGACTAGTATATCATTTTTCCTTAAGACAAATATTTATATCAGCAATTCACTAATGTATTAATTATAAAATACTGCAGCTTTTTTCATTTACACACTGAACTATATTTAACACACATCTTTTTTCTGCTGCAAGTGATGATATATACTGTATTCCAGAAAATAGTTTAAACTACTTTATAAGATCAGTGATCTGTTTATTGGCTAATATGGGGGTCTTTTAAGCCCTTTCAGCATACAAAAATGATTAACATCATTAGAACAAAACCATGCAGCACACACTTCAAAATTGATGCTGTTAGTATGAAAAATAAAGTTAAGACAGAACATCCAAAGCAAATGTCCATTCTGTCAAGCAAATATGACAAAGAATAAGTCCATTACTCATCACTTTTTGTTTTTTTTTCTTGCTTAACAGACAAGGGTTCTTTTACACGTGCAAACCTCTGCAAAGCACTCATGTAATCCATGCCACCAAAAGGTAAATTTGGTAGTTACCAATTGTACAGGTAGGGGCCAAAGCGCTAAGGCTTTAGATTGTTCTTAATCATAAGATATCCTCAGACAAACCTCCCCAGTCTTCATTCTGGCTCTACAAACAAAATTAAGCACAATTGAAAATTTTATAGTGCATTTTACATGTTTGTGTAAAGATAATCAACTTCACATAGGTTTGTGGATATTAGTACTCTTTAGGGTTTTCTGCATGAGTATTAACAAGTACAAAGCTAGTGAAAATATGAAGAAAAATGAATGTATTACACAAATACACCTCACTTTTACCATATGATAAGCAGTGAGTCTTCACTTTTCCAGAGGATTGCCAAACTCCTAATTAGGGTACTGATTTTCAGAACAGTAAGAGGATTGCTTATAAAAGCTATAGGAAATGTAGCAGTAGCGGGGACATCTTTCTTTTTCATTGCCTACCCCATTCACATATAAAGAGGGGGTGGATACGAGGATTGTTTTCTTCAAGCAAGAGAAGATTGAATCTTCCTATTCCCTTTCAGACAATCCTAGGTAGTCCTTGATTTACAACCATTTGTTTAATGATGGTTTGCAGTTATTATGGTCTTGGGAAAAGCAACTTACAACTCCTCCTCAAAGTTATGACAATCGCGCTACCTCCATTACCTGATCAAAATTCAGGCACTTGGCAACTGGCTTGCATTTATGATGGCTGCAGTGTCTTTTGTTATGTGATTGCAATTTGCGACCTTCTTAGCTGGCTTCCAACAGAAAAATCAACTCAAGAAGCTAGATTTGTTTAATGACCACATGGTTCACTTAATAATCATGTGATTTACTTAACAACTGTGGTTTAATGACCGCAGTAAAAGTGGTTGTAAAATCAGGTCCACTCACATGATGATTCGTTTAATGACTACATCTCTTAGCAACCAAACTTCCAGTCCCAATCATAGCAATATGTCGGGAACTACCTACAATGGATCCAGAAACATGGAAAGTGCAGTTCCAATTGGGAAAAAACAAACAAACAAGGAAGCTGCAAGAGAATAAAAATTTCAGCATCTTTCTTCCACAAGGTTCCTTTAAGATCCTCTTCAAACTGTTTGTGTACTCAAATACAGGTTCTGCTCCAATTATTTATCAACTACTGTATAAATGTCTATCAAAACTATATCTAAATTTACTTTAGAAACTACAATGTAAAACACGAGAAATAATGGAAAGAAACAGCTCTAGCACAATCTCCTTGGCATACTTTAAAAATTCTGTAATTTCAAGTTGAAACACCAAACAACGAAGCAGAGTGGTAACAGTTTTAAAATTTAAAACCAAAGTTTGTGATTGAGATTATATAGCTTTTCTACATAAAGAAATGTTTATTTCCTGCATTATGAATGAGGTTCAGAGATGTACAACTTCTCTGAAAATCAGGTACTATCAGGGTGCCCAATTAATTTATTTTAAACAGATATTCAGCATATATATAAGGAAGCAACATGTTTACATCCCTAAAATTGATTTTATGCCACTGCTATATCAATTGAATGTAGCTATCACAGTGATAGGAACAAGATAAATGAGGAAAACTATGACAACATAGACATGTATAACTCAATTCCGAACATAGATATCTCTTCTCAGTTACCTGGTTTTACACATTATCCTGTTTTCTGTAACTAGAATAACAAGTATAGGAGAGTGATAATATCACAATTTTATATGGACCAATCTAGTGAGATTAGATCAGGGGTCTTCAAACTTGGCCCTTTTATGACTTGTGGACTTCAACTCCCAGAATTCCTCAGCCAGCTTGTCTGGCTGAGGAATTCTGGGAGTTGAAGTCCACAAGTCATAAAAGGGCCAAGTTTGAAGATCCCTGGATTAGATATAACATTATTACATTAGATATAATACAGGTAATCCCCAAATTATGAAGGTTCACTTAGCTCCTGTTCGAAGTTACGTGACAAGGACCCCCTAGTGCTTACGAGCAAGTCCCCAAATCATGAATCTTGCAGCATCATGGCAGTTATTCACCCTTACAAATGACTGAAGAGGCTCTGCAACCTTCACCCTATTCCCCCCCTCACAACTGCTTCCCCCTCCCTTCCTGCCGCGCCGGACTCACCTTGCAAAACTCCTCTCTGCCACTGTTTCTTTCCCTTTGGGCGAGAGGAGAGTCAGCTTGGGAATGCTTTTCATGCCGAGAATGGAAGTTTCTGAAGTCCGTGATCTCGCACAAGTATTTGAAGTTGCACCAAATCACAGACCTCAGAAACTTTCCTTCTGTGTGGAAAAGGTATTTGCAGTGCCTGTCTCCTGCTCCTGCCCCCAACTCCTTTCTGCCTGAGGGCAGACCCGAAGCCTTCAACTGAGGGAGGAGGCCAGGCCCCTCGCACCCGCATCCAGCCCACGGGAGTTCGCCACGCCGGGGGAAGTGAACCCGTTGTCCCCAGAGCCTCAGACGCCTCCTCCAAGCCAATGAGAATGGAGGCCAGGGGAGGCTTCTGCATACCTCTGGAGATCAGATCCAGGCCTTGGAGGACTGCTCCAAGACCTTGCTGCCTGGAACGGAGGCCAGGGGAGGCTTCTGTGTGCCTCTGGAGGCCGGATCCAGGCCTCAGAGGACTGCTCCAAACTGTTGCTGCCCGGAACATAGGCTGGGGGTAGCTTCTGCATGCCTCCAGAGGTCGGATCCAGGCCTCGGAGGACTGCTCCAAGCTGTTGCTGCCCGGAACGCAGGCCGGGGAAGCTTCTGCATGCCTCACGGAGGTTGGATCCAGGCCTCGGAGGACTGCTCCAGGTCATTTTCAAGGTAAGTGAGTCCGGTGCAGCAAGAAGGGAGGGGGAAGCATGAGTTATTTTAGTGGGTCGGGGAGGCCTTGGATGCCTGTTCCATCACTAGGCCTCCCATGGCTTTCCCCACCTTGAGATACCTCATGTGCACTTAACGAGCCGCCTGTGTCTTAATGAGCAGGGAGTGATGTCGCTCGAGGTATGAGGGTACTGAGTTTCCTCCATTTGTCTAGAAACCTAATTATATTTAGGACTTTGACTAAAACTATTTTTATTGAACCAAATATATTTTTATTTGATTTGGGTTTGGCAACCTATATCACTAGTGACCTGAATAATAATAAGAGTCTAAAATGCATATACAAAAAGTTTAGCACTTAGAATGCCTATGTTTATTGCTTGTACTTCTTTCCTCAGCTGTTATCAGAGTATCAGTCTTGTAGGAATAACTAAGCAAGTTAAGACTTACTTTCCTAAGCTGTTGTTTCCTCCATTGTAACTGTCCTCATATATTTTCAGCTCTTTATTATTTCCTCACATATTTTCAGCTCTTTATTATGACTTCAATCCAGCTTTTCTCACAAAAAACAATTAGTGTGTCAGAACCAGATATTCATTAGTATTTTAAATAAAGCCAATTTAATGGGTTATCTTGAACAAGTATTCACAAATCATTTGTACATATGAGTAGAATTTTACCTTGTGCATAAACATGGCATTATAAAAACTCCTGCTTCTGCAAGTGGTTAACTGTCTACCTGAAGACCTGGCAAAAAAAACCTGTAACCAATGCTATACAATTTAACATAATAAAGTTGCAGTGAAAAAAGATATTCACTTCAATATCATATTAAACAAGTTCTTACTAGGGATGATAACGTTTTAAAATTAATTTCATTATATTACTAATACTGTTGACAATAATGCCCAAATAAGAAAAAAAATTGTTCTTAATTTATGCTTGTACTTTATTGATGGGCATTTAGGTGTCATCCCTGTAATGAAATGATGAGCAATGAAGCCCATCAAATAGTGTCAAAAAACAAATATTTCTTAAGAGGGAAGATTGTACAGTATTAATGAAAAATGTGAGATAAGCAAATTGTTGGGAAATGTCCAGTCAGGCAGGCAGGGAAAAAGATTCAAGGGGGAAATTAGCCTTGAATTGTTGTGCAGCCATAAGAGATCCAAGACTGATCCTTCTCCTCCAAACCCCATGGGAACTTATCTATCTATTCCCAAGGGAAGACAAGCATTCTGGGGAGATTCCTGTATTTTGGCAGAATTCAATAAATCAGTTAGCTTGAACTCTCTTTGCCTAATTTTGCATAAGAAGTCTTTTATTTTACTGAAGAGGTCATTGAATATAATGTACGTATTATTTACATAAGCAAAGGAATAAAAACATTAATTAAGTTGAGATCAAGCTAAATACTTATTAAAATAATTTTAAACTTTTTAAATTTAAATTTTTTTCTACTTACCTAATAGAGTCTCTTATTAATATAGTAGAAATCCAATACAGATATTACATTTCAAGACTCTACAAGGGAAGTATGTGATTACAAATACACTTCAGGTAAAAAAGGAATATGTATTGTTCCGAAACTCTTAAGTATATAAATGAATTCAATGACAAATATTATTACTTTAAAAACATCTTGAGCAGATGCATCTACAATTAATTTCTGTGAGATTATACAGGAACAGAAGCTAGAGATTTGTCATGGTTTTACATATAAAATATTTTGGATATTTTCTTCTATGAAGACTTTTAAAAGGAATATAATACATAGTATTGTTATTTAGTTTACTTTACTAAATTTCTTATTATAGTTAGCATATTATATAATTAACTTCTTTCTAAATCATTGAGCTATAGAAGTAGGGATTCCTTGGGAATTTTGTAACAATTCCTGACCTCCTATCCTTTCCTTGATTATTCTCACGGCAATAATATTCTTCAGAAGAAGCAACCAGGAAATTTTCTTAGCTACTTCAAGATACCTTGAGCATCTTCCCTGAAGCAGACAAACAAGCTATTTTTTTGTCTTTTCTCCTGCCAATATCTGTGATAAGACACTATGTTAATAACTTATATGTGAAAAACTTCCACTTTTTCATTAATATCTAAATATTTTAAATAAGTAAAGCTTTCAAATAATCAGTTCCTTCTAGAATGGCTAATTACCAAGAAAACTACATTTTATCAGCAAATACAACTAGATGCATTTCTCTTAAATAGCTATATTAAGAATTTCAACTGATAACAGGGATAGAATATAAGGGAACAGAATAAAATAAATACATCTATTAACATATCCCATTTACTGCTAGCAAAAAAAAAAACAATTGTTTCTATTTACATAGCAAGCCAAGCACAATTTCCCTAAAGCAACATACAAAACTGACTTTGCTAACATGATACAGCTATACTCAAAATTATTTTACAACAATATATTAATATAAGTATTATTATATTATAGTTTAAAGAGTATAGGTATGAAAGAATGATGAAAAAGGCATTATTTACTTCTCTGTCACACTTAGATAAACAGGAAAAACATTTCCTAAATTAATAAAAAAATAAATATATTTCAGCTACTACATTAACATCCAAGTTCAAATTTTAAATCACTTTAGGCCAAGGGGCTTTAGGCACTACATGCCAGAAAAACTAGAAGTTATGGAATAATTAGCAGTTCAGATATAGTTCCAATCCAATCCACTTACTACTCATCAAATTACATTAGCTATAACAAAATGACTTTTTAAAAAAAAACACTTAATAATAGCAATGACCACAAGTGTTTTAAAAAGGATCTAATTTTTGGATTTCAACAATGAAAAGTAAAGAGACATACAAGTATAACAAAATTATTCAATCATTCAATTAATTAAAAAAGGCAGAATATAAGTTGAACAGAGAAGTGGCTAAATCCATATGAATACAATTGTGTAGCAGCATAAAATATACAAAAAATAAAAGCATTATGTGGTAGAAGTTATTAAAAGCTTTTCGGCAACTTGGAAGAAATGGAAAAAAAATAATGTGTATCAGCCCAGCATGGTGGTGTGCTTTAACAAAGAAACAAAAATTGTATACCTCTTGTAATAGATCTGCCTGTTCAATGGCTTTAAGAACATTTTTCTTGGAGGTCTCTTGAACTTCTCCTCCCAAGAGGAATTCATCCAAAATAAAATAAGCCTTCTCAAAATTAAAGATGATATCAAGTTCACAGACCTAGAAAATATTAAAAAAGAAAGATGCAATGCCCAAAAAGGAGTTATCTGCAACAATCTATGGAATGCTTCCCTCCCAGAACTATGAATGACCACTACCCTGGCAACACTGTTGGCATATAAACTAGCCAAAGTATTTTGTTTCTGTGCATTCAGTCCTTAATTAGCTTATTTATGGCTCATTGATTAGCAATTTATTTTTAATACATTAGTTTATTTATTGATTACATCTATTTGATATTTACTGATGTTAATATCTTAATGGTAATATTGCATTTTTAATTTGACTGTTAGCCTGATCAGCATCTGCAGAATCTTGGGTAGCCTACAGTGCTACGTAAATTAATTTTTGTATTATCAATTTTGGACAAAATAAAGGGAGAAAATAAGGAATATATGAGTAAACTAGCATTTTAAAGACAACAGGCAGAATAACTATGAACTAGTCCTCTTTGCAAAAAAAAAATGTCCTTTATTCCTTCAATCGTCTTTAGCCACAAGATATAATGAAAAGCATTCATGGGGTTATTACTGTGCTCGCAAGCTCCATGGCCATCTAACTTTAAAAAAAAATTAAATTAAAAAGTTAAATAAAGAGTTGCAAAGCAAGGCACCAGTCTGTAACAAATTTGCAGTAATCTCTTTGAATACACAGAGTTTCCTAGGGGTAAAGCGTTGGAGATTTGGAGGGAGCTACTGGGTACCAATTTAAATTGGTAAATTGGTGTTATGTAATTGGTCATACTCATTTTGATGACATTTTGTGAACAGGCTATTTTTTCAATGTACACACTGCATATTTTCAAATTCGAAAATGTTAAATTTTCTGCCATGAAAATATAGAAAAATATCTCATCCTACAACAGAGATTTCCCTGAAGAAGAATTCAGAATAGTATTTTCTCTGGTTTCTTTCTGTCCCACCAGGTAACCACTACTTTTTATGCTGTTTTATGGAATCCTGATTTTATTGATGGGCTTTATTCAAGTGTCAGAGAGAAAAATCTTTCTGCTACTTCTCTTTTTCACTGAGAACCAATGAAACTACCTCTGAGATTTTCAAAAACTAGAAAAAAAATACAGGGAATAACTTACACTTCCAAAATATTTATCAAGTAATTCTACATAACGATGAATTATTTCCAAGGTTATTAACTCATTATCCTGATCTTCAATGGCACAGCAGAAATAGAGGCTTGCATACCTGTAAGACACATATTTAATTTAGCAAGGACATGACAGACTTTTGCAATCTTAACTATGTTCAATAACAGTTTAACAAAAATGTCCAATCTTTAAAATAAAATTAAAATGTCACAATTGCAGAAATTGACAATAAAACATTAGATTTAGTATATAAAAGTAAACCTAAGGTAACTGTGAACTAGTAAAAATGCTTTTAAAATCCCCTTTCTTCACTTTTTTTAAATATTGGTTGTGAAGTATGGTTGTTCAGAACAAGACAGTTTGTTGAAAAGTTTCTTTTTTTTTCAATATAAATTTTTTTTATTGTTTTCATCATAAAAAAAAGAAATACATCACAGATATTACACAATGTTATATCCCATCCCCCCACCCCCCGGACTTCCCAAACCAAACCTAGGCTAATATTCAAATACAAGTAAACAAATATTAATATCTCTAACTCCAAACTCTAAACTTAAACAATCCATCTCCTCCGTATTAATAAAAAATATTCATTTAATTAGTTCTTCAAATACCCAAAATCTTTACCATTTCAGCAAGATAGTTTAACACCATCCCTTTCTATCAT
>NW_015388794.1:151365-160748 GCF_001527695.2 Protobothrops mucrosquamatus
TTCTCACCTACATCGTCCATATAGGACGACTCGGGAACTCAACTCCTACCCCGGGCAGCTCACCTATCCCCTTATGCCCAGGGGAAAGGTATCAAGCCGTTTGACAGCTGATGCTGGCTGTCAAACCGGCTTTTACGCGAAACAGGCGGGAGGCAGCAAACAGCTGCGACCGACGAAGTCGCCTGCCACCGGAAGTCCCTGTTGAAAAGTTTCTGATCTCTTCTAGAGAGGTGAGTTTTTATTCTCATCATAATTTAAATTATCAGATCGCCTTTTTGTGAGATGAACAGTAATATAAATTTGATTAATAAATACATCTTACAAAAGGGTGTGTGCCCAACAATTGATGGCCAAATGAAAACAATAAAAGACAGAAAAGCACATTAATCAATTTACAGTACAGTACAACTTTCTGTTTCTATTTATAACCCAAACTACAAAAAAGGGAGGTTTAGATGGTCAAAGCCAGAAGAAACAAAGAGAAGGATAGTTATGACATCAAGAAAAGCAGCCATAAAAGTGTGGCATTAAAAGTTGTATAATTGTAAGAATTTTCAAAGGGGTCAGTTATGCTTTCATTACTAATCTAACCCATTGGGAAGAACAATGGGGATCAAAGACAAGAGCAGCTACCCTATTCTTTTTCTACATGTTCCTCAATGGTGCCCACACAATAATGCCGATAAGCCAAAAGAAGAATTTGCACCACAATACTGTGTTTTTCTTCAAAAAAATATGAAATATTTCCTCTTATGTTTTCAGGAACACTCAATTTCATTGTTCCTGTATGTACTCTTTCAGTCTGACTTTGAGAAGAAGTGTGTTTAACGGAGAGTTTTGGAATAACAAACATTCAAAAAGGCAAATATAGCTTTGCTTCCACAAACAAAATAAAAATTAAACATGTTTAAAATCATGGTAGAAATTTTTGCATGGTTATTATACAAGACTATAAAAACCTTAATGTAGCAATCTTAGAAGACAATAATCAGTTTCTTAGTGCTGACTTATATAAGTTATAGGTTAAGACATATAAATCATTTCTAAAAATTTCAAACTGCATAAAAAATTGTCTTCAGCACATGGTGTGTAAATACTTGACTCATGTAAACACTGAGTTATGTAACTCAATATTTACATGAGTTATTTAGTCTTTCTAAAATAGAATGTTACATAAATTGGGAAGAGTCTATGTATCAATACGGAAGTACACTTTTTTTTCCACACAGTGATGATGTATATATTGCAGCTTTATTAAAACAGCCCTTCAGGATACAGTTAGTTAGGTATTTTACATTAGTTCTCACATTATGTTCCACTGACTATTTGATTATTACACTGTTTTGGGGTCTGTGAAACACTTTGACCATCACTGAAAAAACATAAATCATTGAGATCTTTATTTCACATGAAAATATATGGCTACAGCATGGCAATAAACAAAAAAAACATTGCTATTCTGTTTTCA
Source organism: Protobothrops mucrosquamatus (assembly GCF_001527695.2). Lineage (NCBI taxonomy): Eukaryota > Metazoa > Chordata > Lepidosauria > Squamata > Viperidae > Protobothrops > Protobothrops mucrosquamatus. Next base: position 152,834 of record NW_015388794.1, read on the forward strand.
AAATGCATCCATTCTTTGACTGAACAAGAAAATAAGATATTTATAATTTTAGTAAACAATTCTTAAACATTATGCTTGAATTCTTTGGGGAAATTGTCACAAAACATCTTTGATTAGAGATTACAGTTTTCTTTTCAACATCACTCCAGGTGGTCATTTTAGCAATCTCAATTTAAATGTAAGTAGCACACATATCAGGATCCAATCTCCCGTGTAACTCTTAAAGCACCATTATGTTTAATGCACATTAAAAAACTAAAGTAATGAATAGGATACTTCAATAGAAGTTTATCCTTATATTGAATACAGCATTAATAAATTAACTTACACAAAACTTGTTATAAGAAATTATGTCAGGTACTAAGATTTGGGAGCAGTTTCAAAATTCAAATCATAAAGAATTGGTGTCAGACAAATGTTCAGCTAGAGATATAAATAACTGTTACAATGGCAATCTATGAAAAATGTATATTTAGTATAGAAAAATTTTGGTGGACTTTCTATATTTGATGAAATTAGATTCTAGCTTGAAGTAATTTTTTAAACCACAGCGAATAAACATCTTTTGAAACCTGTATGGCAGCTGAATACAGAACTATTTTATATAGTGCAATGTACCAGTGTGATACACTGGTGCAGTGTACCAGTGTGGTAAGTACCTGAAAAGGTGGGAGATCGATCTATCTATCTATCTATCTATCTATCTATCTATCTATCTATCTATCTATCTATCTATCTATCTATCTATCTATCTATCACATACACACGGACACATACAAAATAATTGGATATTTTTTCAGTATATTTTAAAATGTATAACTAGCATTTTAGGCATGAATTAAATAAAAAACATTTTCTATAATAAGGAAATAAAACACTTGTTTTTCTGATCCCATTTACTTTTTCTCAGATGTGCTCATTTTATGGTTATAAGGCAATACAACCTTTTGTAGACAATCTTCAGATCTCTCCATTCCAAGAAACTGCACATTTTCGGTTTACGGGCTAAGACTGTTTGAACAAGTTCTCTTGTGATTTTCTTCTTTTCTTTGTCAGATAATGGGACATACCATTTTTGAAGTCTCAGTTTTCCCTGGCGACTAAAAAGCAACATAAACTGCATCTGTTGAATTAAATAAAATATTTCATGTTAGCCTTTCTGACACGTTGTATAATGTCTAAGCCAACTTTCTTGCACCAACATTTTTCTTCAATTAAACTTTAAAACACTACACTTCTCAAATTTTGTAGTGCATACTGTAATGCCTGCTCCAATCCAATATCCTTCAGGTGGCAGACCCACCATTCTCACAATCTTAAATCAACAATAGCACATTATACCACAAGCTCAGTAGGTTCAAAACTATAGGATATGCCACTGTATTTTATACCAAGTATATGTAATGAATAGCACAGTAATGAGTATTCAAAAATTATCAACTAGATAGTTTTATAAGTGCAAAGGAACTTTAAATATTCTAAGCTACTACTTGATTATTCTTTTTAATCTTTGCCATTGAAGCTTAACACCTCAAAAACCAAGATCATGGTCGTCAGCAAACAACCCGTTAATTTACCACCAATAAATTCAGAAGGAATACCACTAGAAAAAGTTGAAAGGATCACGCACCTCGGTTCTAATCTACATGAAAGCTGGGACATGACCATTGAAGTAAAGACAAGGATAGAAAAAGCCCGAACAGCATTCTTCAAAATGAAAAAGATCTTCTGCAGTCACGACATAAGCCTAAGACTGAAAATCAGGCTTGTCAGATGCTATATTTTTTCTATCCTGCTCCATGGAGTAGAGAGTTGGTCTCTGACAGAAGGCCACCTGAAGAGGCTAGAAGCATTTGAAATGTGGATTTACAGGCGGCTCTTACGTATAAGCTGGGTTGACAAGATCAGAAATGAGATGATAAGCCGCCTGGGAAAGCCAAGGGAAATCATCAAAACAATTAAAAAACGAAAATTAGAATATTTCGGACATGTGATGCGACACCCAGAAAAATACGGCATACTCCATTTAATCCTCCAGGGAAAGATTGAAGGCAAATGAGGTCCAGGCAGAAGAACATCGTGGCTTCAAAATCTAAGAGATTGGTTTGGACAAAACTCAGCAGCACTTTTTCGTGCGGCTGCTGATAAAAACAGGATCGCCAACATGATCGCCAACGTCCGATAACGGATATGGCACAAGAAGAAGAATGTTTGCCAGTGCTGTTTTATATTCCTGGAATTTATTCTTTAATGTTAGAAAGTTTTTCTGCTGGAAAAATCTATCATTTCATTTAAGTATTTCCAGTATTAAGGCCTATACTATTTGGATGCAGTTTCAGGTGCACAAAATATTAAACACAATCTATTCAAAGTCCTGTATATCAAAGTGTCTTAAATAAATTATGTGTGGTATTCCTCTTGCATATTTCAAAACTGCACAGAAAAAAAATGTTAGACAGAATCACCATCTCAGTCTAAGCACAATATAAAGTGCAACCTTATATTGGGGGTGACCAGGCTGATTGCACGCCTCACGAGGACACTAACAACTGATGTGCGGCTGCGCGCAGCACAGTGACATTGATGGGCCAAACCGCTGTGAGGTGGGTTTTTTTCAAAATTCAGACCGAGACCAGCTTTTACATCAAAGCCGGAACTAGTGAGGCAGGCGAGTGGGTGGCGGGCGTGCTGACTATATGTTCTGACCTGATCATTAAAATGGTCACACAAGCATGTATGTAGGCTCTTCCAATCTTCAGCCCTTACTCTGATGATGTCAACAGTAAGTTGACGAAAGCTCAGTAATAAAAAAGGCTATTTTATATCCCAGAGTTCACGAATTTTATTGATTTTTAAAAGTGCAACCTATATTGGCAGGTAATATACCCTATCCTTTTAACCGATTAACTCAGAAAAAGGAGGAAATGGGTATATATGGTTAAAATGTAGAGTCATATTTTACAATTACTATTTGAAGATGAGTTTTCATTTCAGTAGAAAATTATCTATTTTGATGCCAGCACATTATAGCACAATTATGGGACACATAATCCGTCCTTGATACTTTTTTTTAAATAGTAACTATTGTTTAATGAAACGACGAGTAAAAAGTATTTTATTTCCTTCGACTATCCTACCAGGAATGATTTTATTTTTTGCCACCAATATAAATAGCCTATTGTAAAAGAGCTACTCTGAGACAGCAATTATTTTTCTAGAAAAAGATGACCAAAATATAGAAATTGAAACTGAAATTAGTAGGTGAGGAAGCACTATAGATACTGCTCAGTCACATTAAGCCACTATTAAGATAACAATGATCAATCACAGAATAAGCTAAAATTGTAATTCAAGTCTTTCTTGCAATGAAGAGAGATTACTATATGGCATATTTTTAACACTGAAGAAAAAAAATTATATAGAAAAAGTCCTTCCTCTAAAACAGTTGTATTATAATTAATCATATCTCTGTAGCCTGTTTTTGTGAGGCTTAGTTATGATCTTTCAATACTGTTTCCCCTTACTTTACTCTGCAAATCATGGCTTTAATCAAAATAATAATCTGCATATTAAAACAAAACTCCCTAGGACATAAATATTTTTCCCATTTTTCATACGATTGGGAAACTGGGAAAAACTATAAGTAGTAAGCATCCAAGCTCCCAATGGTTTACTTGACCTCCTTTTTGCCTAGGTTGACTTTAAAATTATCTTGTCAGCTTGTATCATTAGGGAGAATTTGAAAGAGTATTCATTCCTTTTGAACAGCATAACTCCCAATAGTTTTAGAAAAAATTTAGAAAAATGTTTTATAGATGGCATTTACCACCTGCAAGATTAGCAAATGTTTAAAAACATGTCTACTTTTGGAAATGTAGGCAAAAGCCAGGCACATACTATCATCTTTGGTGCACATGCCCTAAAGCAATTTTTTTTTTGTCAAAAATACCCATGTGGTTACAGAAAATATTAAGAAAACATGTATATTTTAAGCCTAGAATAGAACAGAATAGAATCTGGAAGGGACCTTGGAGGTCTTCTAGTCCAGCCCCCTGCTCATGCAGGAGAACCTATACCATCTCAGACAGGTGACTGTTTAAAAATCTCCAGTGATGGAGGCAAGATGTTCCACTGGTTAATTGTCTTCACTGTCGGGAAGTTTCTCAATTCCAGGTTGCTTCTCTCTTTGATCAGTTTCCAACCTTTGTTTCTCGTCCTGCCCTCTGGTGCTCTGGTGAATAACATGATCCCCTCTTCCTTGTGGCAGCCCCTCAGATACTGGAATACTGCTACCATGTCTCCATTTTTTTTTTCTTTAGACTAGCCAAACCCAAGTCCCGCAGCCATTCTTCGTATATTTTAGTCTCCAGGCCTTTGATCTTAGTTGCTCTTCTCTGAATTTTTTCCAAACTCTCAACATCTTTTTTGTGACATGGTGACCAAAATTGGCTGCAGTATTCCAGGTGTGGTCTTACTAGGGCTTTATAAAGCAGTATTAATACCGCACGTTATCTTGATTCTATGCCTCTGTTTATACAACCCAGGATTGTATTAGCTTTTTTGGTTGCTGCTGCACACTGCTGGCTCATAGTCAAGTGATCATCCACTAGGACTCCAAGGTCCCTCTCACATTTACTGTTTTTAAGCCAGGTCTCGCCCAATCTACACTTAAACCTTTGATTTTTCCTGCCCAAATGTAAAACTTTGCTTTTCTCCACATTAAAACTCATTTTACTAGATAGGGCCCATTGTTCGAGTTTGTCAAGATCTAGTTATGACTTTGTTTGCTTCTAGTTGTTCACAGATCTGTTTTTTGATGATCTTTTCTAGGATCTTCCTAGGTATTGATGTTAGACTGATTGGTCTGTAGTTTCCTGGGTCTGTTTTTCTCTCTTGTTTTCTTGAAGATGGGGACCACATCAGCCCTTTCCCAAACCTCAGGTACTTCTCTGGTGCTCCAGGATTTATGAAAGATGTGGTGCAATGGTTTTCAGATAACATCTGTCAACTAATCTATCAGGTCCCAGTGATTTATACTCGCCAAGGTCGGATAGGGTTTTCTTATCATTTTCTTGCTTATTTTAATTTTTGTTTCTAATAAGTCTTTTCCAGTGGGTTTTTTTGGTATGTTGGGCTAGTTTCTTTTTGTGTGAAGACTGATGCAAAGTATGAGTTAAGCAACTCTGCTTTCTTCCTGTTGCCTGTTATATCCTTGCCATCTTCTCTCTTTAATGAACCTAGTTTCCTTGACTTTTTTGTTGTTAATATGTCGGAAGAAACTTTTTTATTATCCTTAATTTCTGTTGCAAGTCTTTGTTCATTCTGAGCCTTTGCTTTCCTGACTTCATCTTTGCATGTTCTAGCTGTCTGCTGATAACCAGCCTTTGTTATGTGTCCCTCTTTCTATTTTTTCTATTTGTCCTTTTTGTCTTTCAATTTGTCAGAGAGATCTTTGTGCAGCCATGCTGGTTTCTTCTTGAATTTCTTTTCTTTCTCATTGGTGTTGTGCTGGACTGGGCTTTTATGATTGCATTTTTCAGGGTTTCCCACGCTTCTTGGGTTGTTTTCCCCTTTAGGATTTTCATCCATAGGATCTTTCCTACGTTCTCTCCGAGTTTGTTAAAGTCAGCTCTTTTGAAGTTTAAGACACTGGTTGGATTGTTTACTATTGCTAGTGTTTGCATTATATTAAATTCCAGTCTGACTGGCCACTTTCATTTCATTTATCCAAAATCACCAACAATTTTACTGTTTCTGCAATTCCACGCAAGACTTTTATCCTCAACTGACTTGCCCGTTTTGCAAAGTAGCGAGGGGGAAAAAGGAACAAGAGCCCACAACCATAACTCTTCTCTTTTCCTACCATGTTTATATTGCCTCCATCTGGAGGAAAAATTGTTGATCAAAAGACAAAACAGCTGTATAAGGACTTTATGATGTGTAACATCAGAACAGTCCGTTGGAAAACACCGTCATTAGCACTTCTGGTTTATATAAGCTGTGCTTGAAAGATGGAGGGAAGAAAAACAGACGAAACGAAATTAGGTAAAGAGATGATTTAATGAACTATCTGCCCCGTTCACACAGCCACGCAGAAAGATACACGTAAGTCCAGCGGCAGGCAAATCCAGTTTAAAGAGGAAGCGGAGTCCACTCTCGAATACTTCAGCTAATGAAAAAATAATCAGGTGGATCGCCAAGATTTCGAGAGAAAAGTCAGTAGGAGGTGGTTTTCCCGTTTAACCACCCAGTAAAGCGCACCAAATACCACGCGAGAGGCGAGGGCAGCGGTGTCACTCCTCTTTCCGTCAACAGCATGAGAGGTCACGCGGGTGCCAGAAACGGGGCCCAATCCCTCGAGGCTGGAGCCGGCTTTGGCACACGCGCGCGGAGTCCGGCACAATCCCCTCTCGAATTACACTTCCAATTATACGGAGCGAGCATTCACGCGCAAACACAACATGGAGCCGTACAAGAGACGAGGAGAGGCAGATAGCCCCAGCCGCACAGCTCTCCGTCACCCATCCCAGCCAAGACCGCTTTTTTCTTGTAGCTCCACGCGAGTTCCAAGGTGCAACCGCCAATCGCCGCACTCCCGGCTCGACTTGCCCCATACTTACCGTTATCCCAGAAGCGTTGGGAGGTGCGCGCACGGCTGAGGGAGAAAAAAAAAAGGAATCCCCTCAGATCCCGCTTGTGCAGACACAGCCGACAACCTCCCACCCGAACCACTGGGCGAAGGGGGGCTACTCGCGGCAAGGAGCCCGAGAGGCGGGCCAAAAGAGAAGGCGCGAGGGAGGGAATACAGTCCAATTCTAACCGTCGAACTTCATTCGCTCTTCCGAACAGAGTCTACCCTGTCGAGAGAAAGAGGAGGAGAAAGGTTTCCCTGGGTAGCCAATCCCTGAACAGAAAATATACGCGATAAGATAGAATGAGTAGGAATCGACGCTGGTACTACCCGAAAGATACAGGAACCAATCAGAACAAGAAGTAAACGTAGATTTTTATATAGCCAATCAGAAGACAGCAAGGAGTGACATTAGCCAATCAGAGGCCAAACGAGGGGGTCTCTCTCTTTTTTTTACCCATCCGGGCACAAACCGATACATCAACTAGAATAAAATGGGCATGCGCCGTTGCGTTGCTGATAGAGACGTTTCGCTTATAACCGTTAAGCTAGGCTTTCCTAAAATCTCGCGCTTTCTTCTTTTCTTTTATGTATTGATTTTTAAGCAAGTTAGGGAATTAGAATATTGTTACAAAAAGAATTACCCAGCATAAATTGGGAGGAGACGAGGAAGCGACTTTGCGTGGCCTATGGCTATCCAACTGTAACATCTAGGCAGCTGTGCAGAGAAATTATTTCTGCTGTGTGCAATCAATAATTACGTGCAATCAGTTGCAGGAGAATATACAAGATAAATGGCAAGGAAACTAGAAGGCCAGGAAAGCAATTAAGTTTCTACAAACACTGCTTTTCCTAAATAAGGTAATGGTGGATATTCTATTCCAGAAGAGTGTTGTCAATTTCCCCGAGAGCAGGGCAGGCTCAAATGTGTTGGAAACGTGATTAAAATACCAACAAAATTGGATTGGTAAGAAAAAGAGTTTATTCTGCAGAAAATAGAAAAGCAGTTTGCAAAGTGCGGTGGATCCTGGTGAGAGACTTCAACAGGAAGTTCTAAACCCAGAGACCACACCAAAAAATTCAAGCTCACAACATTATATACACTCCTATCGCGACGCCCCCATCCCTTCCCCTTGGTCCCATTTGAGAGGACTTCCGGGGGCACAATCTGTCCGATCCGCCTAGCCAGAATACATCATCCCTCCCCCTCAGTTACATTGTTCAGAACTTCTCTCTGCCATCCTTTTGTCTTGTTAAGTGTGTCTTCTAGCCAAGCCTCCTGAA
>NW_015388795.1:0-1371 GCF_001527695.2 Protobothrops mucrosquamatus
CTCCAGGCTGCCATTCTCTCCCTAATCTAAAATCATGACCCTCCATTTTTCAGAGGTTGCAAAAAAGAGACAGAAATTCATCAGCTAATGGAAAAAAGCCCCTTCCTTTCCCACCAGAAAGCAGGAAGGACGGCAGGATTAATTCATGAGTGCTGTAGAAAAAAAGAGATGGGGAGAAAATTAGAAAATAAAGTGAAGCTCACCTGACCCGGGCAGAACCTCTGGGCTCCTTTCCTGCTTCCCCCCTCCCAAATATTGTGATTTTCTCCGAGTTCTCCCTGCCACTCCCAGCCCTACACACACACACACACACAAACACAGCAACTCCTTTGCACAACCTCCGAAGAGGCGCTTGAGTCCCGCTTCCTCCCCCCCCCCGCCCCCGGCCTGAAGCGCTGGGCTCCCCCGAATCGGAACCGAGAAAGTGGCCCTGATCCATCAGGCAACAAGCCCGGATTCTTCCCCAAACCAAAGTCATATCAGGTCTGTTTCTTTGGAAGACTTTAAAGGTTAAAATATTAAATTTCATAGCTGGATCAGGAAAGGGAACAATGGTCTCCAGAACACAGCCTTGCAGTTGAGGGAGGGCGGGCTCCTGCGTGAGGCGATCTGTGCTCTGATTGGTTGCTGCGGGTGTAAAGGGGGAGTTTCCCTGATTTCCCGCCTTTTTCTTCTGTGTGCTCTGTCTGCCGTTTTGTGGTTTACCTCACGATTTACCTCAGGATGTAGTGATGTGCTTGACTATCTTATCTGCTGTAAATATAAATGTTAAATATATTTATTGATATAAAACTACAAGTTTGTGTCAGTGTCTCCCACTTCATTTGGACAGCTGCCGCTCAATTCCTCGACATTAAATCTTTTTAGTTGTGCCTCCCAGTCGTGGGTTTCATTCCACTAAGTTTCAGGAATTGCCACCATGACACACCTGCCTTTGGGTTTCAGGTTCTCCCTGTTTATTCCTCGTACTTTGAGCGTTGGTGTGTAGAGGCATCCGAGTCCCTTTTGACTGACCGTGTTGGGTTTCTACATCCCCTCTTTTGCGTCCTGGTTCCTTTTTTGCCCCCAATTTCAAAAATCTGTTGTATCCACAGCAAGGAGGTTTTGTTCAGGCACATTTTTTTTTTAAAAAAAGGAACAATTAAGGAATGTTAAAGGAACACCTATCACTTGAGGAGAAACTCTCAGGGCAGGACGGGGTCCCCAAAGCAGGGGGCTCACCCCACTGCACAAGAGTTGTGTATATACACAGCCAGTCGCACAAAGAGGGTCCCAGATTCAGGCAGCTCCTGATCAAAGCAGAACTGGACTCTTTTTATGTTTCCCCAGCAGGATTTTGATTTTCTCTTCAGTTCCTCCTGTCCCCCCCCC
>NW_015388795.1:6652-9039 GCF_001527695.2 Protobothrops mucrosquamatus
CAGTGCAACCTTCCCAAAGATCAAGGCCATTGGCCACAGGATCACTCAGGGCCTTTTCTGAGGGGGGGTCTCAGATGAGCTTCAGTTGGGGGCCACACGTGAGACTCGCACAGGATTCTCTCTGTTGGGGACCATCGGGTCAGGATGGGGTCCTACACCCAGGACATGAAGCAGGAGGACCCTCAAACTGTGCAGGAGAAACTGCTCTAGGGGTCTCCTATGCCCAGAGGGAGGGGGCTTCAGACCCAAAGGCAGGGAGGGCTGTGGGGCGGCAGTGGCGATAGGTGGGCAGTCCTGGAAAAGGCCTCTGGGGTCTCAGGTGGAGGGAGGGTGGCTTTGAGTGCCAAAATGGGGCAGGATCCTCCAGTTGTGAAGGAGAGAAATGGCAGAAATGGCTAAGTGAGTGTAGGGGCAGTCTCGGGTGTCCCCCAATGGCTCCCCACAAGTGCTTGAAGGGGACCACATCTCCTGGCATCCTGGTCCTCAAAAGTAGGATTGAGGAGAAGCAGAGAAAGGGGGCCCCCAAGCAGGATGGGGGTCCTGCCCCTTCCCCTCCCTGGATCTGCCCATCCTCCTCCCGAACCAGTTTTAACTTTGGACTCGAAGTAGTCGGGATGGTTGATCCAGAGGCAGGGGAGGTGTCAATCTGGGGAGGGGAAGGGGAGAAGGGAGGACCCTTCTGCAGGGAAGGGAGAGGAAAAAGGAGGAGGAAGAGAAAGGAAGGAAGGAAGAATTCCAGGATTTTTCCTACAATGTTTATTCTTTTATAGCAAAGCGAAGGGAAGGGATTCAGACGAAGAGTAATGAAGATGAAGCTGCTGTGGATTTAAAGCCGGGAGAGATTTGGATGTCTGGACTGACAGGTCCAGAGTCCCTGGGGTCCATCTAGATGGTCTCCATCCCTCCTTCACAAGAAAGAGAGGCCTTCAAAGGAAAGCCAGAGGTGTCTCAGCAGGAGAAGCTCCAGGCTGCCATTCTTCTCCTCCCCCCAATCTAAAATCTTGACCCTCCATTTTTCAGAGGTTGCGAAAAAGCCAGAAATTCATCAGTTACTGAAAAAAAAACCAACTTCCTTTCCCATCAGGAATCAGGAAGGACAGCAGGTTTAATTCATGAGTGCTGTAGAAAAAAAGAGATGGGGAAGAAAGTTAGAAAATAAAGTGAAACCTTCAGTGTAAATAACTTATTATTCCTCTCTTTCAACCGCCCCCCAGACAGGCCCACATTGAAGGGGGCTGGTTGATAGGTAGGAACAAAGTGAGGGAGTGTCCCCCCCTTTTTTCAAAGTGGAAAAGGATGCAAAGGACCAGCAATTCATCTCCAGAGGCTTATGGATTTTTTCCCAATTCACTTAACTGGGGGGTTAATCAAGAAAGGAGGCTTCCCCCCCCAGATGTTTCATATTAACAAGATGGGGCCAGGATGGGGAGTGGTAGCAAAGCTGGGTGTTGCTTTGCCAGAAATTGTGTGAAATTTTCACAAGGAGACTTCCCTTCTCTTTTGCAATTTCCCAAAACCTGGAAACATCCTGGGGCAGATTTTAGTGTTTGTGTGTGTGTTTGTTTCGGTTGCACTGTTTTCAGGTCTCTGTAATGAAAAGCTGCCCAAAATTTCAAAAATTTGTGTTATCCACAGCAAGGAGGTTTTGTTCAGGCACTTTTTTTTTTTTTAAAAAGGAACAATTAACGAATGTTAAAGAAACATCTATCACTTGAGGAGAAACTCACCTGCAGGGGGCTGGATGGGAGTTGCTGGAAGGAGAAAAAGAGCCAATCAGGACCCTTCATGGGCTGGAGGACTCAGGGGGTCCCCCTCCCCATCGATAGCCCATAATAGGTTGCAGGATGCTCATTTATACAGTAGACTGTCAAAGAACAGAATTTCCCAAGCAAATTTCCCAGGGGAGCCTCCTTGCCATCTGCTAAGCTTGCTGAGAGGCCTCCCCTAGATGGTCCCCTCCCCACAATTTCTTATCCAGCCCCCCAGACTCACCTGTCTTGCTCTTCAGGTAGAGGGAAAGCCCCATGGTGAAGAAGATCACCCCGATCACGGCTGCAACGATCCCCGTCCAGAGTTTGCTCTTTGCAGAGTTGGAGGTACGGGGCTCTGGGGAAGGAGAAGGAGCCTCCCCTGAGTAGGAAGATCAGGGCCAGCTACCCCCCCAGGAGGGTCTGTCCCAGCTCCCCCCACAGGGAGGGTCCCTCCCCCCTTCTCAGGGCAGAATGGGGTCCCCAGACCAGGAGGAGATGGAGGAGAGGGGCTCACCCCATTGGACGGTGATGGGGGCCTCCAGGCTGGCGTGCTCCACCTGGCAGGTGTAGACGTCCCCCCGCTGGGGCTGGGTCTCCAGCATCACCTGGAGTTGGTAGGTCCAGTCTCCATTCTGG
>NW_015388795.1:10681-14982 GCF_001527695.2 Protobothrops mucrosquamatus
GTTTTGTTGCAAGGGATTTTGAAGTATTTTTCTCCTGAATGGATTTTGCCTGTAGCATTCCTTTACTTATGAATGGAGCCATTTGGGGAGGCTGCCTTAGCCAGCAGCCATACTTACTACATTTATTTTTCTTCCTTAAGTGCCCACTGCGCTCCTTAACTTTCCTTTCTAGCCAGTAGCTAATTCTTAAAGGGGAATGCGCCTTTTTAAGCTACTTCCCTCAATGGCTTGTCTTTTCTGTCTCTGGAGGCTTTTCCTTGTTCAATGAATATATGGAAGAGGGGAAATAGGGGGGGGTTTTCAAATTCTTCCTTCAGAAGGAGATGGGAATGAGAAAGAGGGAGGCAGGGAAGGAGGGAGGGAGGGAGGGAAGGAAGTCCCGCCTTAGCACTTGGCCATTTGCAACTTTGAACAGGTTTTTGTTTTTTGTTTTTTTGGTCAGGTTTTTGACACCTTGCTAGGTGGTACTCAAATATTGCCATACTGTATCCTAAAAGTGGTACAGTCAGTGAAAAGGTTGAAAAGCCCTGGCTTACAGCATTAAAGCATTAAAATCCTAACAGATAAATATTTCTATAGCAATCAAAATGGAATTCCCAATCAAAATAAAATTATAGTTAAAAAATGGGGAGGAAGAGGACGTGTGAGGGGGGAGGGGGGATTGCCTCTTAATTCAACAACTACCTCCAGTGTGATGCTCCCCATTGGGACCCCCTGATTTTGAATCAGATTTCGCCTAATCTGTACTTGACCCTTTGGTTTTTTCTGCCCAGGTCCCCCCCCAACCTCTCCCTGCAGCCGTCTGGCCTCCCTCCCAGCCCCATTCCCCCCCCAGGGAAGGAGGTGGCGAGGGGTCTGACCCTCCTCCCTGGGATGGGGGGGCAGGGAGGGGTCTAGGAGAACTCAGCCAACTCAATGCAGCACAAAAGTTACACAATATGGAAGAAATGGAGAAAGAGAATCAGGAAAGGAAGGAGGCCGAGGGAGGAAAGAAATGAAATGTGAAGGACAAAAATTAAAAAAAAAAACATTTTTAAAATTATTTTAAATAATTGAATAAAATTGTTGAATTGTCCTGCACTGAGTTGCCCCATTCCGGACAGGGAGGGTGGAAAGGATCTTGGGGGGGGAGAGGATCTTGGGGAAAGGGAAGGTGGGGGCAGTTGGTGGCTGAGGAGATCAGGCAGATCCCAGGATCACAGAAGAGCCTTGGAAGGGATCCCTCTTGATCTCCTCCTCCAGCAAATGGCACAACTCTTGGATGGATTAATGTGGGGGAGGGCTGAGTGACCCCCCCCAAGAGAGTCCTTCATAGATCCACTCCAGCTCAGAGAACTTTTGCTAACAACATTTTTCTCCGTTGAGGGATTCTCTGATGAACAGCTCATTATATAACGTTTAAGAACATGCAATTTTTAAAGGTTTGGTTATTTGTAATTTAATCCTGGGATCTGGTTGGGATTTTTTTATGAACAGTTAATTATCCTCCTAGGTTTGCAGGGAAGAATTTAGGAGTAAAAATGAATTCCAGACTGAATATGCGGAGAACAAAATCTGTGTCGGTTCCCCTTAAATATTCCACAATTTCCGGATGCCCAGCGTCTTCTGGTAAAATGCCTTTTTCTCTTGGGATTTGGCGGTTTTTTCTCTTGTGGAAGAAAGATCTTATTTAATTCTTTGGTAAGATATTATTTTGGGAGACCCTGGCAACAACAAATGGCAAAAACTGCAGATGAAACACTTGTTTTGCACAATGAAACCTTATCAGTTGATAGAAATAAATAATAATAATATAAACAAATAAAAATGTAGGTAATTTGCCAGGGATCTGGAACAGGGAACTAAACAATAAAAGGCTTTAGGGCTGAATGAATGCCCAAAATTCAGTTTTAATGTTTGTGGGGGTTTTTTGAATCTCTGCCCCCAAATGAGGAACCTTCCCAGATATGAAGAGGGAAGCGATTCGGCTGCAGGTGGAGGTGAGTCTGTGACCAAAAGGGGGGTCTCCAGGGGGGCTTTTCTCCCAGACCCCCAAAATTGGATGACTCTGAATAAAGAATAAAAAGAACTAAAAGAGGGACAGGGCCCAGCAGACGAAAGAGCCTTCCCTGATTCCCTTTTCCAGACCTTTGGAAGTTCACTTTTTATCCTAAAATCCCAAAGGCCCCAGAGGTGAAGGGAGCCCCTCCCCCACTCCTGGCCTTCCGGAAGGGGGTGAAAAGGGGGCTCTGGGGTTTTGCTTGGGGGGCACAGAGGAGGAGGCAGCCGTGGGGCCGGTCAGCCTCCTGAAGCCCCCCCCTTTTCATGAACTTTTATCAATGGATTTTAATCATTCCTGCCTTTTCAATCTTAAATTGTATAGACTATTTTGATGGTTTTATATTTTATGTGTATACTATGCAAAGTGCCTGTGGGAGAGAGAGACTGTTTTAAAAGTTGATAAGTAAATCAATAAATATTATTTAATAAAAATATATTGAAATATTATATAGCATATAGTATAGATTATTATTGAAATATATCTATGTACTGGGCAAGAGAGAGACTTTGCTGGATTCCTCCTCTCCCCCCCAGAAAAAGTATAATATTTGGTATAATATTCTGGAAAGAAGTTTTTCTGGGCAGGGGAAACTTNCCCCCCTAATCTTCAGCCCTACTTTCTGCCTTTGGATGGTTTTTCAAGGCCTTTCCTGTCCCCCCCAAATAGACCCCATGCAGCCCCCCAAGGCCACCTGAAAGGGAGGGGCTCCAGTCCCCTTCACTAAAGGAGGATTTTGGAGGAGCAACTCAGACCCCCCCAAAATCCCTCCCAATAGAAGCGGAGAAGGCGAGGGAGGGGAAGATTTTCAGTCTTGGGGGCTGCAGCTTCAGGGGGGTGTTCAGGATGTGTGTGGACTTCATTTCCCCCCCCATGACTCTCAACCACAGTCCCCCTTTCTCTATGTGCCTGGAGGGGTGGACTAGATGCCCCTTTAAGCTCCCTTAAGGCCCCCCATGAGGAGTCCAGGCTGGGTCAGCGGAGACTTCAGAAGGGCCGAGGGGAGCCGGGGGGGGGGGTGTTTCTCTGGAGAGTCTCCCTCCCCCTGGTCTCAATTGGCCCAAAGGGGCTTTTCCAAAAGGCAGCTGGACTTTCCTGGGTTTTCCCTTGAAGACGTTTCTCTTCTCCTCCCAGAAGCTTCTTCAGTTCTGACTGAAGGGTGGAGGGTGCAAGGACGGATATTCCTTGCGGTCATTTTGAAAGTCGGTCACTGGTTCTCTGAGGGGCCTTGCGGACCCCCAGGGGTTTATCTGGGCCCTCAGGGTCCCCTGAATTGGGGGGGCAAAGGGGTGGGGAGCCTTCCTGGGGCTGCTGAAAAGACCCCTTTTGTAGGCAGGAAATGGGGGGTCCTTTCCCTCCCCCCACTCTGTTGAAGGAGGGCTGCTCAACTTTGATCTAGATGGCTTGGGGGTCTGGTGATCTTGGGGAGAAGGGAACCCCCAGATCTCCTAGTTATCCCCCAAATTTTCTTCCCCCCCCACAACTTCCCTCCTACTAGCTGTCTTTGCGTGATTTGGGGGTTCAGCCCTCTTTCCTGTCCCCCTAGAGCCCCCCAAGAGCCATCTCAAAGGGAAGGTGTCCAGCCCCCCTCACAAAAGTGATAGTTCTGGGTAGACATTTTAGGGGAGCAATTCAGACCCCCCCCCATATCCTTCTCCCTCAGTTCACTCCTCCCCTCCAGGTCCCGATTCAGCAATGGGGGAATGTGGGGTGGGGGGTTCTCGGTCTCTTCCCCAAATTCGGAGTCTCCCCCAAGAAGAAAAAGAAGCTCAACTCTTCCCTCACCTTGAAAAAAAAATGGAGAGTCAGAAGAAAAACTGAAATTGCAAAAAAACTTTTTGGTGGCCTTTGTGGATTCAGGTCTGAAAGTGCCTCAGTTTCCCCCTTTCGCTTTCGGTCTCCGTCTCCTTCCTCTTTCGGTGCAAGAAACTTTGGGGCTCAGGCGCTAATTCGGGGTGCGCAAGGTCCCCCTCCCACCCAGCCACGGGGGGGGGCAGAGAGGGACCCGGCTGTCTCTTAACCCACCTAGGTTACCTTCCCGCGACCCCTCTCCGTCCTCCTGACGGAGGGGGCGGAGACCACGCGGAGATCGAGGCTCCCGTCTCTCTTGCCCTGCACCCCTTTCCCTACTTCTAGGGTCCCAGCCCCTTTCTTTCTCTCCCCTCCCAGGCAGTGACGGCCCCTCACAACCTCCTCCTCCTCCCCCCGCCCAGCCCCCTCCTTACCGGGGGTCTCCTTCCCCCCTTCGCTTCCGGGGATCCGG
>NW_015388795.1:18076-21012 GCF_001527695.2 Protobothrops mucrosquamatus
GCCGCCCCCTCGGTCCTCTGCCCTCCCCCCCGGAAGAGGCTGAGGGTCCCTCCCGACCCCCGAGGAGACCCCGGACAGCCCAGGGAAGAAACCGAGGGAGGGCTGGAGAAACGTCCCCGGAGGCCCAAAGGACCCGAAGGCTCCGATTCTCCCCCTTCACACGTTACGTGGAGACTCAATCTCGGGGGGGTGGGGGGGGCTCTGATGGCCGGGAAAGGTGGGAGGAAAGAGGAGCAGCAGCATCCTGGAGGGGGAGGGGCTCCGGTTTCAGTAATGGGGGGAGGACGCTGACAGAAGACCGGGAGGAGTGGGAGGGGGAGGGTCTTCAGAGCAGGAGGGGGGACTATGGCAACTTCAGGCCCTCTGGACTCCCAACTCCCAGAATCCAGCTGTCCCGTGTTAGCTCTCCAGCAGCCCCTCCTCCTTTTGTCTGTCGTGTCCGTGGAACCCAGTTCAGGCCTTGGGTTCTGCTTCCTTCGAGGAAAGCCGGACTCCCAATCTGGAGGTCTACCCAGGAAGATCACACTGGGTGGCCTCCTTTCTATTCCTGGATCTTCCTTCCAACTGGAAAGATTCTCCACGCAACCTCAACCCTCTGAGAAACCTGAGAGACGTCCATCCCGGCTGCTGCCTTGACCTTCGGCTGCCTCTTTCTTGCCCCCGACTTGCTCCCCCTCCCCCCATGAGCCCCCCAATCCCCCCCTCCCATCTGCCGGGTCTCCTGCATCTCAGTCCGCGTATTCTGGGGAAGCAGGGAAGGGTCTCTCCGTGCCTCTCCTGGGCTTCCCGGGAATCCCTGGATGGGCCCTTTGGAGGGGCGTCTCTGCTCTGTCACCCCGGCAGGAGGGAAGATACCCCGGGCGGAACCGGGAGAGCCTCCAGCTCCAGCAGCTGTCCTGAAACGGAGTTCAAGCCCCTCAAAACAGAGTTTTCCAGCAGCTCTTTTATTCTTGGGTCATTCGGAGAAAAAGCAAAGCTTCCTGGGCTCCTTTAGATTTGTACCCGGACTTGTCTAATTCCAGAGTTAGCTCACTAGAAGGAGCTTTGCCCAACAAGGCTTCTGAAGTTGCTGTAAGTATGGCTGCCCAACCAGGCTGCACATTCACACAATACTCACCTTCCCTCTCAACCCAGGTGACCAGGCGGCCTTAGAGGGGGCTGGGAGGCAGACTCGGGGCGCCCCCTGCTCCAAAAAGAGCTGCCTGGCAGTTCCGGTCTGGGTTCCTCCAGGTCCTCTCTTTACGCCCAACTCGCTTGCTCAGAATCCATACGTCCATCAGGTGAGGCCAGGAACTTTGCCTCCTTTTTCCCAGGTTTTCGGCAACTTCAACTCCCTCTGTCACGTCCTCTCTGTTGGTAAGAATTAAGTCCAGTAGAGCTTTACGTCACCGCTTGGATGACAAAGTTGTCGGCTAGGTTGGTTTTTGCATGGATTGTTATTATTTTATTTCAGACAATACTGATATTGACAATAGATGTACCATTTAAACAATGGCAGAAAAGTTTTTTTATAGAAGGACATATCCAAGCAGTTTTTCATCATATACAGCCATACTTTGCAGGGGCCAAGTGTACCTGTGTGTACCTCAAGGTCCAGTCCCCCATCCAAGCACTAATCAAAGTCAACCCTACTTAGCATCTCTAGTCAGTCAGGATTAGGCAGCCAGGATTAAAGCTAGAGAAGTTGACATGCCATCATTTCACCTTCAGAAGACACAGGATTTTTAATCTGAAAGAATACTAAGGGTTGCGGGCTGGGCTGGGCAGGGCTAGGATTGGATTGGATTTCATTTTATGTCCTTTTTTTAAGGTTTTGGGTAATCAACTTGCTGTCACATAGTTTTTCATAAAACCCATTTTCAAAAACCAAACAAATGCAGTTTCCTATGGCCCAAGTTTGAACACATTATGGTGTTCTCCTCACATTCTCTGCACTACAGTGTGAATAATCAGGGATCAAATTCAAACAGCTTTGTGAGAGATTTGGAGGAGCAGCATGAGACTTATCCAACTGCCTTCTTCTCAGAGAGAAGCACCACAAATTCCTTTCAGTATTTCAGAGGAGGTTAGCTTGGTTGATTTAAAAATACCTTTGAGGGATTATGGGGTGGAAGCAGAATATGTGAAAAGTCCTCGTGGAGCTTTGCTTCACTTTCCATGTGGCAACTTCCCTGAGATAACGGAAATGTTCCTTCTCTCAAGCCTAACTCTTCGTCCCAAACAACACAATGCCATAAGTATGAATAAATAAAAGCCCTGGTCAATTCAAATGTCTTTCTAACAACTGCTAAATACTATCAACTTCTTCACACAGAAATGGAGGCAGCTTCTTTTCAAACAGCGTTCCTCAGTTATTTTTAAACCTAAATTGAAGTCATAGTCTCCACTTATTTTATTATTCTTTACCTTACTTAACTTGATTGCTAAACACCAAGTCAGTTTGCATCTGTGCTTTCCTCATTACCGTTGCTGCACCCACTCATTACACAATCGTTTCTTGGGGAATGGCAGGAGTTTGGCATTCTTTCAAGGTTTCAAGGCACTTTTGTTGATGCAGCTGACTTCCACAATTTCCTCATTAACTGCTTTCTGTGGGCAAAGAACCACATTATTAAATATTGGTTTCCTTTCTTTTTAGGGCTGCCAATGTTACCATTTTCAGTCTCACTGGTCTCCTACTATTTAGTGTCCCTGTGGTGAATTGATTTCTAATTTTGCACATTCATCTTCTATGAGCTCCCTGTATCAAGGCTATTTGATGGGAGTCCACAGAAATTGGCTCCAGCCCTCAAGGCAAAGCTTAGGAGATGTGGCTCCATAGCCGCCTTTTCCACTCATTGCCGGGAACTTTCAATCCGTTGCTCACCAACAACCAGGCTCAATACTTGACCCCCTCAGAGACCCTCCAAGTATGCTTTTTCACTGCAGCAATTCTT
>NW_015388795.1:24133-26224 GCF_001527695.2 Protobothrops mucrosquamatus
TAATGAGAAAATTTCACTTATCACAGGCAACTTATTCTTCATAGAAGGGTCCACACGGAGGAGAAACTGCCAATACCTGGTGTGTGGAAAGAGCTTCAGGCTGAGCTGTTCCCTTAGTTCTAACTGTTCTGTTTCAGGAAAAGAGGCATTGAGATGAAGCAATGAGTTCCAACAGTTCTCCTTTATTGCAGCACCAACATAACAGGTTTTAAAATGGTGCAGCCCCCTTTTATAGCCCCCCTGCACAATACCTTGCTGGCCAATCATTGCAAAGGCTGGGAGCAGCCTTTCTTGTCCCAGGCATCCACATGGTCTGCCTGGGCCAATCGCTGCAGCCTGTGCCTGTCGGCCCAGGACATAACACCCCTCCCCCGTTGGCTAAAATAATAAGGCACACTTATTATTTTAAATACTCCAACAATCTAACAAAATGAAATTCAATGGTGAAAAAAGCAAGGTTCTACATTTAGGCAAGAAAAACCAAATGCACAAGTACAGCATAGGTGGCACCTTGCTCAATAGTAGTAGCTGTGAGAGGGACCTCAGAGTCCTAGTGGACAATCACCTAAATATGAGCCAGCAGTATGCTGCAGCTGCCAAAAAGGCCAACACAGTGCTAGACTGCATTAAAAGAGGGATAGAATCAAGATCACGTAAAGTGTTAATAACACTTCACAATGCCTTGGTAAGGCCACACTTGGAATACTGCATCCAGTTTTGGTCACTGCGATGTAAAAAAGATGCTGAGACACTAGAAAGAGTACAGAGAAGAGCAACAAAGATGATTAGGGGACTGGAGGCTAAAACATATAAGGAACAGTTGCTGGAATTGGGTATGTCTAGTTTAACAAAGAGAAGGACGAGGGGGGACATGATAGCAGTGTTCCAATATCTCAGGGGCTGCCCCAAAGAAGAGGGAGTCAAGCTGTTCTCCAAAGCACCTGAAGGGAGGACAAGAAGCAACGGGTGGAAACTAATCAAGGAGAGAAGCAATCTAGAACTAAGGAGAAACTTCCTGACAGTGAGAACAATTAACCAGTGGAACAACCTGCCTCGAGAAGCGGTGAATGCGCCAACACTGGACGTTTTTAAGAAGAAACTGGACAGCCATTTGTCCGAAATGGTATAGGGTTTCCTGCCTGAGCAGGGGTTGGACTAGATGACCTCCAAGGTCCCTTCCAACTTTATCATTATTATTAACCCTCAGTTAAGACTGCAGGGATATTTCCAACTCTGCATATATTCTCTGTCTTCAGAGAAATAGAAATCACCTGGATGAGGGAGGAATACTTCAACGAAAGCCAAATCAGTCCGTGCTTAATCTGAGTGCCACAAAGACCCACCAGGAAGCAGAGCCGCTGTTTTCCTAAAACCTACCCATAAAAATGGGTCGCCCACGATAGCAGTGCCAACCCCAGATTTCTACCACTTAGTTCTAAGGGCTCTTCCCAAACTCCAGCCATTAGTCAACATGGCCGAGCATTATCATCGTGGACTGTAGAGTTTGGGCAGCAATTCAGTAAGGAATTTTCTTTGGCCCATTAGGACATTGCAAGTCCTGAGCCTCCCATCTTTTATAACCATAGCAGGTTAGATGTTCAACTGAGTCTGCTCCTCTTCTAAGGGCTTTTGCAACAGCTAACAAACAGGAGTGTTTCAATACAAGGAAGATGCACCGTTGCCTTATGTAAGAACTATTTTGCAATAGTTCACTGAGGCAATATGATGCAATCATTATAACTCCATAAATAGAGAGCCGTGTCTGTCCCAGGAGTAAGGTTTGGTCCAGAACCAGTCTCAGCATGAAGATCCTTTATCTGCTGTTCACATTTCTTTTCCTTGCATTCCTGTCTGAACCAGGTAAGAAACAAAATTACTGATAATTTACAAAGGATTGGTAACTCACTCCTTTTTAAACAAATATGATCATCACTGAAAGCAGGATAATCTTCAACATCTTTTTGTTTTACTTTACAGAAATAGCTTTGAACAGTATAGACTATTGACAACATGAGCCTCCAAATATTTGAAAAATATGCCATTGATTTTTCTTTTGATTCACAATTCTTGAAAGAACTTTATTGGGGGTTT
>NW_015388795.1:29464-40182 GCF_001527695.2 Protobothrops mucrosquamatus
GTACATGTAACACAGGAATCAGCTAGAAGCATCATGGCAGTTCTAAAGCAAGGGATCTTCATAGCTTGACACTTTATTGTTAAACAACATGTCAGTTTGTCCCCGAGATGTCCTCATTTCCCTCTCTGCACATACAGTACTCATTACACAAGATAAGTGACCATTTCTGGGGTAATAGCAGGAGCTCAACATTATTTCTGGACTTCGAGGCACTTTTAGAAATTCAGCTGGCCTCTACCTGCTCCCTGAGGTTCTTGAGCAAAGAACTACATTACTAATAATTGACTTTCTTTTCAGAGTGGCTAGTTTTGCCATTTGTGGTCTCACTGACCCACTAATATTCACTGCATGTGAGGGCAAGGTTGGCAGGGGAGAGTCCACAGACATGGGCTCCACCCTCAAGGCAAAGAGCCCTTTCTAACTCCAATTCCATCCCTGGCAGGGAGAAGAAAGGAGCTGTGGGTCTAGTAAACCCTGAAACGTTCTCCTATCTTCTCTAGCCCTTCTTATTCAGCTGAATGAGAGAGTCCAAGGGAAGAGTGAGAAATTCCGAGACCTACTGGCTCTTCCTGATGATGCAAGGAACTAAGCCTGTTGCTACTGTACATAAATACATACTTCCCCGAGTTCGCCCAGGGGGCAGCCCATAATTATGTTCCAGGCAAATATTGGGTAGCCGTATTTAGTTTGCATCTAAGATGATGTTGACTACATAACTGTCTCATAATATTGTGAAGACAGGCATTATGTTGTAAGGTTTTGAGACAGTTCCTCCACCGTCCTATTCTTCATGTGCCCCAGATGAGGAACGGGAGGGAAATAATCAGCCCTTGGAGATTTACGCCACGGGAATCCTGCAGAACCAGTCTGGATGACTTCTGAAGGGGGAAGGCTCAGTGGGAGAGCTATCTAGGGGCATCTAGGGGTGCTGGGGAGAAGGGAGGGGCCTTCCACTCAGAGTTGCCCCCTTGATCTTTCCTCTCTCCTGCAGAGCTGCTCTCCCTCCCCCCTGATGGCAAATGTCTCCTACACCAGGAATGGCTTCGGGTGGACTTTCTGCTCTGGCCCAAAGAGGCCCTGGGGAAGACACCCTTCCCAACACCCCCTGCCCAGGAGCCCTCAGACCAGGGAGATGGACATCAGTGCAACCTTCCCAGAGATCAAGGCCATTGGCCACAGGATCACTCAGGGACTTTTCTGAGGGAGGGGTCTCAGATGAGCTCCAGTTGGAGGCCACACATGAGACTCACACAGGACTCTCAGGACGGGATCCTCCACCCAGGACATGAAGCAGGGGGACCTTCAAACTGTGCAGGAGACACTGCTCTAGGGGTCTCCTCTGCCCAGAGGGAGGGGGCTTCAGACCCGAAGGCAGGAAGGGCTGTGGGGCAGCAGTGGCGATAGGTGGGCAGTCCTGGAAAAGGCCTCTGGGGTCTCAGGTGGAGGGAGGGAGACGTTGGGTGCCAAAATGGGGCAGGACCCTCCAGTTGTGAAGGAGGGAAATGGCACAAATGGCTGGGTGAGTCTAGGGGGAGTCTCGGGTGTCCCCCAATGGCTCCCCACAAGTGCTTGAAGGGGACCATGCCTCCTGGCATCCTGGTCTTCAAAACTGGGCTTGAGGGGAAGGAGAGCAAGGGGGCCTATGAGCAGGAGGGGAGTCCTGCCCCTTCCCCTCCCTGGATCTGCCCACCCTCCTCCCGAACCAGTTTTGACTTTGGACCTGAGGTAGCGGGGATGGTTGATCCAGAGGCAGGGGAGGTGTCAATCTGGGGAGGGGAAGGGAAGAAGGGAGGACCCTCCTGCGGGGAAGGGAGAGGGAAAAGGAGGAGGAAGAGGAAGGAAGGAAGGAAGGAAGGAGGGATTCCAGGATTTTTATGTTTATTCTTTTATAGCACCCCACTGGACCGTAATTGGGGTCTCCAGGCTGGCATGCTCCACCTGGCAGGCATAGACGTCCCCCCGCTGGGGCTGGGTCTCCAGCATCACCTGGAGCTGGTAGGTCCAGTCTCCGTTCTGGAGCTCCTCCCCAAAGGCCACGCCCTCCTCCTCCGGCCGCCCATTCTTCAGCCACCGGACCTCGATCTCCACGGGGTAGAAGCCCCTGGCGGTGCAGAGGAGGATGGTGTTGGGAGAAGCGGGATCCAGCTTGGTGGGGGAGATGGAGACGGTGGCCTTGGCTGGAGGGGAGGAGGGGGAGGAGGAGGGACACGGGGGAGACACAGGAGGGCCCAAAATGGGAGACCAAGTTGGTTAGTTCAAGCCAAGATCCCTTTCTACTCCTAAAAATATTATTTGTTTTTAAGTCATTTCCAAAGCAAATTGCAGCAAGAAATTAAAGGGGATCCTGAAAGATGGAAAAACATACATCCTTCCAGGTTGGGATCAGTTTCCATCATCAAATTGTACAAGCCCAAAAGGAATAAATTCTGGAAACACCCCAAGACGGAAGGAACCTCCTGCCAGATTTGGGGGAGACGGAAAGAGACCCAGAAGACCGGGGTGACACACACAGCATGTTTCAGATAATTTAGGGATCTCCTTCAAAATAAAATATCATTTTTAAAAATTAGGGATAATACCGGAACATTTATTTATTTATTTAAATATTTCCATGGCAATCAAAATGGAATTCCCAGTCAAGATAAAATTATAGTTGAAAGATGGGGAGGAACAGGACGTGTGAGGGGAGAGGGGGGATTGCCTCTTAATTCAACAACTACCTCCAGTGTGAGGCTCCCCATGAGGACCCCCTGATTTTGAGTCAGATTTCGCCTAATCTGTACTTGAACTTTTGGCTTTTTCCTGCCTAAGTGTAAGACTTTGCTTTTCTTCACACTGAAACTCATTTTGTTGGATGGGGTCTCTTGTTCAAGTCTGTCCAGATCTTTTTGGATCCTGTTTTTTCTAGGCAGGGGAAACTTGGGACCCTGGAAAGAGAAGGAAGATGATGGGACTGATGGGAAGGAGAGGAATCTATTTCTTCCCTTTTGCATATTTCATTGTCATCGTTGTAGAATTTCAAATTTTTTAATGGTAATTTAATTTTTAACCTTATTTTTCATACATTTTTATTTAGGGGGGATGTTATATCATAGCCGTCCAGATCCCCGCTTTGAGGGAGGGAGGGAGGGGGCGGTTTAGGAATATCAATAAATAGCAATAAATACCAATGAGTAAATTTCGTAGATCGGAGGGCACAGAATACATAAGGGGCAAATCTTTATCCGGGAGAGTCCTAATAAATCAAATGAAAAGGGGGGGTCCCTGCATTTTCCTCCCCCCATGGAACTGCCCCTCCCGCACTCACCTCTCCGGCCAATCACGGGGCCGCCCTGGAAAACCCCGTAGTTGGCTCGGCAGAAGCGATCCACTCGGGTCTTCTGGAACTGCAGGAGGAGCTGATTCCTGTTCCAAGCCTCCGCATCCCCCTTCCCGAACGCCGTGACGGCCTCGAACTCCCCGCGGGCGCTGTCGAAGCGGAGGATCTCCTGCCGGTCGTAGACCTGCCGCTCCAGGAACCGCACCCGCCGCGTCCCGTTGAGGAAGCGGCACTCGAACCTATGCTGGAACAGGAAATGGGCTGCGGGGAGGAGGAGGAGGAGCGTCAGGGGGGATTCAAGGGCCCATGGTTCCCAGCCTCTCCTAGAGGAGGGACACAAGTCTTGTCAGAGGAGGGGAGGGAAACCTGCCGGGAGAGGCTACCGAAAGGCGCCCCCTGGAGGAGGATTGGGGAACCGTCGGTCCCAGCGGGATCCCCCCTTGGTGGGGGTCTGGAGGGGGGAGGAAAATGAGAGAGGGGAGGAGCTTCCTCCTTCTCCCGAGGGTAGAAAAAGGCAGGCAGAAGTTCAGCTGGTCCAGCACTCGGCTTAACTCAGTAGGGAACGTGGGATCCCGGCCTCTTTGCCCCCCCCAAAGCGACAGGAAATATGGGGGGGAGGGATGAGACCCCCTAGAAATCTCTGGGCCGGAGGGAAAGTAAGATCCAGGCTTCCCTCTCCCTCTTCCTTTGGGGGGGGGGTTGGGGAGAGGACACAATCAGGATACCCACAGCCATGCTCCTGGCCTCTCCCCGCCCTTCAAGCCCCACTTTCCCTGGGTACCCTAAAATTTCCTCCTCCCCACATCTTCAACCCCACTAGCTTCTAAAGGCCTCTTTCCATTCCCCCTCCTGAATAGACCCCCCTGCAGCCCCCCAAGACCGTCTCAGAGGGAGGGGCTCCAGCCCCCTTCACTAAAGGGATAGTTTTGGGGAGCCAATTTAGGGGAGCAATTCAGACCCCCCAATATCCTCCTCTCTCTGTTCACCCCTCCCCTCCAGGTCCCGATTCAGCAATGGGGGAATATGGGGTTGGGGGTTCTGGGTCTCCTCCCCAAATTCAGAGTCTCCCCCGAGAAGGAATCCAAGCTCAACTCTTCTCTCCCCTTAAAAAAATGGAGATTGAGAAGAAAAACTGAGGTTGCCTCAGTTTCCCCCTTTCACTTTCGCTTTCCGTCTCCTTCCTCTTTCAGTGCAAGAAGCTTCGGGGCTCAGGCGCTAATTCGGGGTCGACAAGGTCCCCCTCCCTGCCAGCCACAGGGGGGGCGAGAGAGGCTCCTGCAGGCACCCGTCTCTCTTGCCCTCCACCCCTTTTCCCCCTACTGGGATCCCCGCGGCTCTCCTCCCCCTGGCCAGCCCCCTCCTTACCGGGGGTCTCTTTCCCCCCTTTGCTCCCGGGGATCCGGGCCAGCGCCCCCACAAGCAGCAGCAGCAACAGGGGGAGCCCCGCGGAGCCCATGGATGCCGCCCCAGAAGCGCCCCCAAAGAGAGGGGAGAGAGGCGCGGAGGCTCCCAGCCCCAGAGGTGGAATTGGGAGTCTCGCTTGGGGGGGGGGCAGCGGTTTCCTCGAATTTCGTAATTGGGAGGGCCCAGAAAAGCGGAGGGACCAATGGGAATTCTCCCTTCCGCAGCGTCATCGGTCTCCGGGCAGAGTCTCCCTTGACTTCACCCGATAGAGGAGATAGTTCGGCGCAGAGAGAAGAGCGGAGAANCGGGGGGGGCGCAGCTCAAGGGGGGTCTCAGACCAGCCCTGCATGGGAGCGTGCCCTTCCTTTTGCCCTCCCCCCCTTGGTCCTGCCTAGAAAGGCCTGGGGGGCTGCAGGGGAGGGCAGAAGGGAAGAATCCGGGCTTGTTGCCTGCTGGATCAGGGCCAGTTCCTCGGTTCCGCTTCGGAGGAGCCCAACGCTTCAGGCTGGGGGGGGGAGGGGAGGAAGTGAAACGAGAACGCCTGTTCAGGGGACTTGTAAAAAAGAGTTGCTAGGTGTGGGTAGGTGTGTTTGCGTGTGTGTTTGTGTGTGTTTGTGTTTAGGGCTGGGACTGGCAAGGAGAACTCAGAGAAAATCACACTATTTTGGGGGGGGGAAGCATGAATTGAGCCCCGAAGTTCTGCCCAAGTCAGGCGAGTGATGGACGCCCCTCCCCCCTCAGCATCCCTGGTTCTGGGGCCGACTTTGTGCGACTGGCTGTGTCCAGATACACAACTGGAGGGGCAGATTCGGACTCTGCCGCCTCCTTCAGCGGGGGGGGGGGGGTCTGGCTCTGGTTTGCCGAGGCTGGTGGTGAGTCAAAGGGGAGTTTGACCCCTCCGGCCTCCCCATCCCTGGAAAGGATTCAGGCCCCCTCTGGACCCCCCAAATGTTTTCTAAACACCGAATCGGGAATTGCGGGTCTGTGTATCCGGCCTTTGCATAACTAACCCCAACCCCTAACCCCAACCTCCACGGAAGACTAAAAAAATTGTTTTTTATTGATGTAGTGAAAGATGACTATAATTAACAGAATGTTTGGTTTTGAGATAGTTTTGGGGGCGGGTGGTTTAAGACTTTAATGCTTAATGCTTTAATCCTGAGGATAAGGATTGCTGAAGTCTACAGAATTTCTGTTAAAATTTCGATTTATACAATAAATTATAAATTTATCCTTCGGTCTGTCCATCCATCCATCCTTTCATCCATCTGAAAATGATACTAAAAGAAGAAAATCTTATACAAGGAAGGAAATCTTAACCATAACGCCCATGGACATGGATATTTTTCCTTCTTTTTTGGCAAAATGTTTCCTTCAACTCCCATCCGGAAGAGCGGAGTTAATCTCAGAGTCTTGATCCTTAGGATGGAGTCCCAGGGCTGATTCCTCTCCCCACAAAATTCCCTTCCTGCCCGGATCCTGGCAGTCAAAATGCTGCCTTCACTGGCAAAGAGCGAATGGCAGGAATTAAGAATTCTATCCTGTTCATAATGTAATTATTTTTTGTCAGATTGATTGAGCGTAAATCCTTTTATGAGACTGAGTTTATAATCCAGTTTTTCTTTCCTCAATGCTCTCCTGGCATGTCAGGGAATTTGTTAATGTTTATTTCAGATTAAGGCAGAGATTTGGAAACATTGTGTGCACAACTGTATGTATGTGGAAACAATATTTCTGTTCAAAAAGGGTTTATACAGGGATATACAAAAGTTGGAGAGGGTTGTGGACAAAAACGGCTTCCCACCTATAATTGTGTGTGGGGGGCTCCATCCCTGGAGGTCTTCAAGGAGAAGGTTGTGGTATAAGGACTCCTGTCTCGGGCAGGGGGTTGGGCTAGATTAGAAGATCTCCACGGCCCCCTCCAGCCTCTGCGTCTCTGAGGTCTCCCCCTCCCTTCTCCCCATCCCCCCCCCAAGCCTTCCACCAGCCCAGCCCCTCCTGCCTCTGCCTCCTCAGGGGAGGGGATGTGAAGGAAGCCCCGGACTGTCCATCAAAGGGGAAGCTGCCCCGGACGCTCCTGGCTCCAGGCTGAACCCTGACACGGCTCCGCTCCTGCAGCCCTTCAGGGGGGCAGAATTGAGAGAAGCCAAGGGGGCCACTCTCTGTGGGGCCTGGAACCCCTGGAGGAGTAAGAGGAGAGAAGGAGGAGGAGGACCCCCTGCTGACAGGGAATGACCCCCAGCGGAGCCCCCTCCCTCCCTCCCTCCCGGGAAATGACGCAACTTCACAAGTACGGAAATCTCTCTCCGGTGACCCCGGATGCAGCATAGCGACCCCAGATGGGGGTGTGTGGTAGGACTCCCTACTCAGCACTGGAGGTTTCGTCTCAGGGCCCTTAAATGTGGGTATCGGTTGCCTGAGGGGTTAGGGAGTGTGTGTGTGTGTGTGTGTGTGTGTGTGTGTGTACATGTAAGTGTATCTGCAGTTCCCAACCCCCCATGGTCCAGACTTGTGGGGGGGCTTCCTGTCCGCAAACTGAGCCGGGCGAGTCCAGAAGGAGTCCTCAGGCTCTGGCTCCACTTTGCTCTAGCTCCCTGTGGGAACTAAAAGGGCATCTAGTCCAACCCTCCAGACACCAGAAAAAGGAGACTCTGGTGGAGAATCATGAGGGGGGCGGCAAAAGGAAGTCCGCCCTCCCCTCCGGACTGGCATGAAACATACCCCTAAAATGCAGTCCCTCTCTCTCCCCCCCAGACTGAAGGGATCCTCCCCCCAGTTTCTCCGCTTCTCTCTCTGCGCCGAACAATCTCCTTCATCGGGTAAAGTCAAGGGAGACTCTGCCCGGAGACCGATGACGATGCAGAAGGGAGAAATCCCATTGGTCCTTCCGCTTTTCTGGGCCCTCCCTACGACGAAGTCCGAGGAAACCGCTTCCTCCCCCCAAGCCAGACCCGACGATTCCGCCTCTGGGGCTGGGGGCCTCCGCGACTTTCTCCCCTCTCTTTGGGGGCGGTTGTGGGGCAGCATCCATGGGCTCTGTTGGGGTCCCCCTGATGCTGCTGCTGGTGGGGGCGCTGGCCCTGATCCCCGGAAGCGAAGGGGGGAAGGAGACGCCCGGTAAGGAGGGGGCTCGTATGGGGGAGGAGAGGGGATGGGAGGGGCCGTCAGTGCTCCTGGGGAAGTGGGGGGGGGGAGAAAGGGGCTGGCACCCCAGAAGTGGGAAAAAGGTTCGAGGGCAATAGAGGCGTGAGACTGCAGGAGCCTCGATCTCCGCGTGGTCTCCCTCCCTCGCAGCATTCCTCCCCCCCCGCAGGAGGAAGAGGGAGCCCCACCTTCCCTAATTATGGCCGAGGTGGGCGGGGGTCGCGGGAAAGCAGCCGATGTGGGATAAGAGTCAGCCGGGCCCCTCTCTCTGTCCCCCCCCCGTGGCTGGGTGGGAGGGGGACCTCGCGGACCCCGAATAGCGCCTGAGCCCCCAAGTTTCTTGCACCGAAAGAGGAAGGAGACGGAAAGCGAAAATGAAAGAGGGAAAGTGAGTCATTTTCAGAGCTGAATCCACAAAGGCCAGCAAAGAGTATAAGAAAAAAGAGGCTTTTTGGCAAAAGTGTTTTTGCAACCTCAGTTTTTCTTCTCAATCTCCATTTTTTTTAAGGGGAGGGAAGAGTTGAGCTGGATTCCTTCTTGGGGGAGACTCTGAATTTGGGGGGGAGACCCAGAGCCCCCCACCCCATGTTCCCCCATTGCTGAATCGGGACCTGGAGGGGAGGGGTGAACTGAGGGAGAAGGATATGGTGGGGGGGTCTGAATTGCTCCCCTAAATTGGCTCCCCAAAACTATCCCTTTAGTGAGGGGAACTGAAGCCTCCCCTTTGAGATGGTCTTGGGGGGCTGCAGGGTGACAGAAAGAGGGCTGAATCCCCAAATCACGCAAAGGCAGCCAGTAGGGGTGAAGTTGGTGGGAAAGAAAATTTGGGGGTAAGTAGGGAATTTCAGGGTTCTCTTCTCCCCAAGATCCCCAGACCCCCAAGCCATCTAGGTCAAACTTGAGCATCCCCCCCTCAACAGTGGGGGGAGGGACAGGACTCCCCCATTTCCTGCCTATAACGGGGTCCTTTCAGCAGCCCCAGGAAGGCTCCCCACCCCTTTGCCCCCCCAATTCAGGGGACTCTGAGGGCCCAGATAAACCCCTGGGGGTCCTGAAGGACCCTCAGAGAACCAGTGACCGACTTTCAAAATGACCAAATGACCGCAAGGAATGTCCGTCCTTCCACCCTCCACCATTCGGTCAGAACTGAAGAAGCTTCTGGGAGGAGAAGCGAAACGTCTTCAAGGGAAAACCCAGGAAAGTCCAGCTGCCTTTTGGAGAAGGCCCTTTGGGCCAAGGGAGACCAGGGGGAGGGAGACTCTCCGGAGAGACCCCCCCCCCGGCTCCCCTCGGTCCTTCCGAAGTCTCCGCTGACCCAGCCTGGACTCCTCATGGGGGGCCTTAAGGGAGCTTAAAGGGGCATCTAGTCCACCCTTCCAAGCAGAAAGAGAAAGGGAGACTGTGATTGAGAGTCATGGGAGGGGGCAAAAAAGGAAGTCCACACACATCCTGAACACCCCTCTAAAGCTGCAGCCCCCAAGGCTGAAAATCTTCCCCTCCCTCACGTTCTCCACTTCTATTGGGAGGGATATTGGGGGGGGGTCTGAGTTGTTCCTCCAAACTCCCCCTTTAGTGAAGGGGGCCCCTCCCTTTCAGGTGGTCTGGGGGGCTGCAGGGGGGTCTATTTGGGAAGGGGATAGGAAAGAGGCCTTGAAAAGCATCCAAAGGCAGCTTGTAGGGCTGAAGATTAGGGGGGAGGGGGAAAAGGGAAGGTGGGGCTTGAAGGGCGGGAATAGCCCAGGAGCATGGGTGTGGGTATCCTTATTGTGACCCCCTTCCCTTCTGCTCCCAAAAGGAATAGGGAGAGAGAAGCTTGGATATTATTTTCCCTCCAGCCCAGAAGGGGGGGGTCTCTTCCCTCCCCCTATATTTCCTGCCGGTTTGGGAGGGGGGGCAATGAGGCCCCACCAGGATCCAGCGTTCCCTGCAGACAGACGGAGGCCTAGACCGGCTGAACTTCTGCCTGCCTTTTTCCACCCTCGGGAGAAAGAGGCGGTCCCTCAGGAAACTCCTCCCCTCCCTCATTTTCCTCCCCCCCTCCAGACCCCCACCAAGGGGGAAATCCCGCTGGGACTGACGGTTCCCCATCCCTCCTCCAGGGGGCGCCTTCCGGCAGTCCCTCGCAGCAGGTCTCCCGTCACTTCGCCTTCCCGTCGCTCTGCCCCTCCTCTAGTAGCCGCTGGGAACGATGGACCCTGGAGTCCCTCCTGAGGGCTTTCTTCTTTCTGCTCCACCCCCCCCCCCCCACAGCCCATTTCCTGGTCCAGTGGAAGACCGAGTGCCATTTCTTCAACGGGACGCAGCGGGTGCGATACCTGGACAGGCACTTGTACGACCGGCAGGAGATGGACTACTACGACAGCGACCTCGGGAAATTCGTGGCCGTCACTCCGTTGGCGCAGCCCGATATGGACCAGTGGAACCGAGACAAGCAGCTCCTGCAGTACGAGAAGGCCTTCGTGGATTCCTTCTGCCGACACAACTACGAGGTTCTCCAGGGCGGCCCCGTGGTTGGCCGGAGAGGTGAGTGCGGGAGGGGGAGTTCCATGGGTGGGGAAATGCGGGGACCCCCCACATGTTTACTGGATCCGTGCCCCTCCTGGCTGGTACTGGCTGCCCGGGAGGGTACACGAGCCTAGCTCCAGGGAATTTTAAACGCTTCTTTGTGGGAGGGTGTCTTCCCCGTAGCCTTGAAGGAAGCGGTGGTGAGGCCCCTCCTTAAGAAGCCTTCCCTGGACCCAGATGTATTAGCTAACTATCGTCCGGTCTCCAACCTTCGCTTTGTGGCGAAGGTTGTGGAGAGTGTGGTTGCGCGGCAGCTCCCCCGACACCTGGAGGAAACGGTCTATCT
>NW_015388795.1:40799-54645 GCF_001527695.2 Protobothrops mucrosquamatus
CTCCGAGACCGCCTTCTGCCACAGATTACCTCCCACCGGCCGATACGCTCCCACAGAGAGGCCCTCCTCAGGGTGCCGTCAACCAGACAGTGTCGGCTGGCGACCCCCAGGGGGAGAGCCTTCTCTGTCGGAGCACCCACCCTCTGGAACGAGCTGCCCCCAGAGATCCGGGTGATTCCGGATCTCCCCTCCTTCTGCCACGCCCTCAAGACTTGGTTATTTCAGCGGGCAGGACTGGCCTAGGGGTATTTTAAATTGGTTTTAATTAAATTTTAGTAGAAGCGGCCTATTTAAATATTTATTTTTAATCATTTTCTTAAATTTTGTATTGTATTGTATTATTGTTTTTAAACTGGCTGTAAGCCGCCCTGAGTCCTCCGGGAGAAGGGCGGGGTATAAATTTAATAAAATTCAAATTCAAATTCAAATTTCATTTCATTTATTAGGACTCTCCCGGAGAAAGATTTGCCCCTTATGTATTCTCTGCTCTCCGATCCATGAAATTTATTCATTGGTATTTCTTGCTATTTCTTGCTATTTATTGATAGTCCTAATCCCTTCACCTCCCTCAAAGCGGGGATCTGGATGGCACACGATATAACATCACCCCTAAATAAAAATGTATCAAAAATAAGGTTAAAAAATAAATTAACATTAAAAAGTTTGAAATTCTACACCGATGACCATGAAACAATCAAAAGGGAAGAAATAGATTCCTCTCCTTCCCATCAGTCCCATCATCTTCCTTCTCTTCCCACGGTCCAAAGTTTCCTCTGCCCAGAAAAACGTCTTTCTGGGGGTCTGGAGGGGGGGAGGAAACGTCTTATATCAAATATTATATTTTTGGGGGGGAGGGTGGGAGGAATCCAGCACAGTCTCTCTCTTGCCCAGTATATGGATATATTTCAATATAATCTATATACTATATAATATTTTAATATAATATTTTATATTAATAAATCAATAATATATTGATTTACTTATCAACTTTTAAAACCATCTCTCTCTCACACAGAGGGACTTTGCATGGTATACCCATAAAATATAAAACCACCAAAATAATCTATAGGATTTAAAAGACAAGAATGATTAAAATGCAGTAGTAAATTAAAAGGGGGAGGGCTTCAGGAGGCCTACCAGCCCCACGGCTGCCTCCTCCTCTGTGCCCCCCAAGCAAAGCCCCAGAGGCCCCTTTTCACCCCTTTCCGGAAGGCCAGGAATGGGGGAGGGGCTCCCTTCACCTCTGGGGCCTTTGGGATTTTAGGATAAAAAGTGAACTTCCAAAGGTCTGGAAAAGGGAATTAGGGAAGGCTCTTTCGTCTGCTGGGCCCTATCCCTCTTTTAGTTCTTTTTATTCTTTATTCAGAGTCATTTGTACATCCAATTTTGGGGGTCTGGGAGAAAAGCCCCCCTGGAGACCCCCCTTTAGGTCACAGACTCAGCTCCACCTGCAGCCAAATCGCTTCCCTCTTCATATCTGGGAAGGTTCCTCAATTGGGGGCAGAGATTCAAAAAACCCCCACAAACATTAAAACTGAATTTCGGGCATTCATTCAGCCCTGAAGCCTCCGATTGTTTAGTTCCCTGTTCCAGATCCCTGGCAAATTGCCTACGTTTCTTGTTCTAGTTTTATTTGTTTATATTAAAAAAATCTTATTTATTTCTATCATCTGATAAGGTTTCATAGTGCAAAACAAGTGTTTTATCTGCGGTTGTTGCCATTTGTTTTTGCCAGGTTCTCCCAAAATAACATGCTACCAAAGAATTAAATAAGGTCTTTCTTCCACAAGAGAAAAACCGCCAGATCCCAAGAGAAAAAGGCATTTTACGGGGAGAGGCTGGGCATTTGCTCCTTCCGGAAATTATGGAATATTTAAGGGGAACCGACACAGATTTTGTTCTCCGCATATTCAGTCTGGAATTTGTTTTTATCCCTAAATTCTTCCCTGCAAACCTAGGAGGATAATTAACTGTTCATAAAAAAATCCCGACCAGATCCCAGGAGTAAATTACAGATAACCAAACCTTTAAAAATTGCATGTTCTTAAACGTTATATAATTAGCTGCTCAAAAGAGAATCCTTCAACGGAGAAAAACGTTAGCAAAAGTTCTCTGAGCTGGAGTGGATCTATGAAGGATCCTCTTGGGGGGGGCTCACTCAGCCCTCACCCCCATTAATCCATCTAAGAGTTGTGCCATTTGCTGGAGGAGGAGATCAAGAGGGATCCCTTCCAAGGCTCTTCTGTGATCCTGGGATCTACCTGATCTCCTCAGCTACCTTCCCTTTCCCCAAGATCCCCCCACCCCAAATCCTTTCTGCCCTCCCTGTCCGGAATGGGGCAACTCACTGCAGGACAATTCAACAATTTTATTCAATTATTTAAAATAATTTTAAAAATGTTTTTTTTAATTTTTGTCCTTCACATTTCATTTCTTTCCTCCCTCGGCCTCCTTCCTTTCCTGATTCTCTTTTTCCATTTCTTCCATATTATGCAAGTTGTCCTAGACCCCTCCCTGCCCCCCCATCCCAGGTAGGAGGGTCGGACCCCTCCCCACCTCCTTCCGGGGGGGGAATGGGGCTGGGAGGGAGGCCGGACGGCTGCAGGGAGAGGTTGGGGGGGGGACCTGGGCAGGAAAAAGCCAAAGGTTCAAGTACAGATTAGGCGAAATCTGGCTCAAAATCAGGGGGTCCTAATGGGGAGCCTCACACTGGAGGTAGTTGTTGAATTCAGAGGCAATCCCCCCTCCCCCCTCACACATCCTGTTCCTCCCCATCTTTTAACTATAATTTTATCTTAACTGGGAATTCCATTTTGATTGCTATAGAAATATTTATCTGTTAGGATTTTAATGTGTTAATGCTGTAAGCCAGGGCTTTTCAACCTTTTCACCAATTGTACCACTTTTAGGATATATGGCAATATTCGAGTGCCACCTAGCAAGGTGTCAAAAACTTGATGACCCCCCCCCCAAAAAAAAACCTGTTTAAAGTTGCAATTGCACTGAAATGACAGGACCATTTTTCATACTTATGACCATTGCAGAGGGCCCAGGGTCATGAGATTTATACTTGGATGCTTGGCAACGGATTCATATTTATGATGGTCACAGTGTCCCAGGGTCATGTGATCCCCTTCTGCAACCTTTTGACAAGCAAAGTCATTGGCAGGTGGCCAAGTGCTAAGGCGGGACTTCCTTTCCTCCTTCCTTCCCTGCCTCCCTCTTTCTCATTCCCATCTCTTTCTGAAGGAAGAATTTGACCCCCCCCCCCAATTTCCCTTCTTCCATATATTCATTGAACAAAGAAAAGCCTCCAGAGACAGACAAGACAAGCCATTGAGGGAAGTAGCTTAAAATGGCGCATTCCCCTTTAAGAATTAGCTACTGGCTAGAAAGGAAAGTTAAGGAGCGCAGTGGGCACTTAAGGAAGAAAAAAAATGTAGTAAGTACAGCTGCTGGCTAAGCAGCCTCCCCAAATGGCTCCATTTATAAGTAAAGGAATGCTACAGGCAAAATCCATTTAGGAGAAAAATACTTCAAAATCCCTTGCAGCAAAACTTACAGCTAACAGTAGCAGAGCAGTAGAAGCTAACCTGAGACATCAACCATCAGCCAAATAGAAATTGCCAAACACTCCTTAAGAACACAAAGCCCCCATTGCACAAATCCCAGAACTTCAAAGTCACAAAAGCACATAAGAATCCTTCCACTCTCCATCTCCCTCCATGATTCACCTCCAGCCGGTGCTGCCTTTCTTCATTGCTGCCTTTCTTCATTGTTGCCTTTCTTCATTGCTGCCTTTCTTCATTCCTCATGGAGGGCAACCCCTCCTCCCTACGTTCCTTGCCTCTTGGTTGCTGCCAGCACAGGCGGCTGCCACAGAAGTTGTAGATCCACTTGTGGCCGGCCTGCTTGATTTCCTCTCCTCTCCCCCCACCCTCCTCCTCCTTTCCATTCTGTGAAGCTAGAGCTGACTCCTCCTCCTCCCAAGGCTGCTTCTTTTTCTCTCTCTTCTTCTCCCGGCCCAAAATGCCTCCTTTTATAGCCTCTCCTGTCTCCTCAGTTCTCATGGGGGAGGAAATTTCTTCCATCCTGGGGCGTTTCTAATATTTATTCCTGTTGGACTTGTGCAATTTGATGATGGAAACTGATCCCAACCAGGAACGATTTACGTTTTTTCATCTTTCAGGATCCCATTTAATTTCTTGCTGCAATTTGCTTTGGAAATGACTTAAAACAAATAATATTTTTAGGAGTGAAAAGGGATCTTGGCCTGAACTAACCAACTTGGTCTCCTGTTCTGGCCCCTCCTGTGTCTCCCCCATGTCCCTCCTCCCTTCCAGCCAAGCCCACCGTCTCAATCTCCCCCACCAAGCTGGACCCCGCTTCCCCCAACACCATCCTCCTCTGCACCGTGAGGGGCTTCTACCCTGTGGAGATCAAGGTCCGGTGGCTGAAGAACGGGCGGCTGGAAGAGGAGGGCGTGGCCTTCGGGGAGGAGCTCCAGAATGGAGACTGGACCTACCAGCTCCAGGTGATGCTGGAGACCCAGCCCCAGCGGGGGGATATCTACGCCTGCCAGGTGGAGCATGCCAGCCTGGAGGCCCCAATCACCGTCCAATGGGGTGAGCCCCCCCTCCCCTACTGGTCTGGGGACCCCATCCTGCCCTGAGAAGCGGGGAGAGACCCTCCCTGTGGGGGGAGCTGGGATTGACCCTCCTGGGGGGGGAAGCTGGCCTTGATGCTCCTGCTCAGGGGAGGCTCCTTCTCCTTCCCCAGAGCCCCGTTCCTCCAACTCTGCCAAGAGCAAACTCTGGATGGGGATCGTTGCAGCCATGATCGGGGTGATCTTCTTCACCATGGGGCTCTCCCTCTACCTGAAGAGCAAGACAGGTGAGTCTTGGGGGCTGGATGAGAGATTGTGGGGAGGGGACCATCCAGAGGAGGCCTCTCAGCAAACTTAGCAGATGGCAAGGAGGCTCCCCTTGGATATTTGCTTGGGAAATTCTGTTCTTTGAAAGTCTACTGTATAAGTGAGCATCCTGCAACCTATTATGGGCTGTCAATGGGTAGGTGGACATTCTGAGTCCTCCAGCCCATTAAAGGTCCTGATTGGCTCTTTTTCTCCTTCCAGCAACTCCCATCCAGCCTCCTGGAGGTGAGTTTCTCCTCAAGTGATAGATGTTTATTTATCATTGGTTAATTGTTTCTTTTTTTAAAAAAATGTGCCTGAACAAAACCTCCTTGCTGTGGATACAACAAATTTTTGAAAATTTGGGCAGCTTTTCCTTACAGAGACCTGCAAATGTATTGCAATCAAAAACAAACACACACACACAAACACTAAAATCTGGCCCATGTTTCCAAGTTTGGGGAAATTGCAAAAGGGAAGGGAAGTCTCTTTGTGACATTTCTCACAATTCCTGGCCAAGTGACACAAGGCCTTGCTGCCACCCCCATGGTCGCTGGTCCTTTGCATCCTTTTCCTCCCTGAAAGGGGGGGTGATTCTCCCTCATTCTGTCCCTGCCTATCAATCACACCTCCTGCAATGTAGGCTTGTCGGGGGGGGGGGGCTGAAAAAGAGGAATAATAAGTTATTTACATTTGTATTCTCACTTTCTCCCCATCTCATTTTTCTACAGCACTCATGAATTAATCCTGCTGTCCTTCCTGCTTCTTGATGGGAAAGGAAGTATTATTATTATTTTTTTTTAGTATCTGATGAATTTGTGGCTTTTCCTCTGAAAAAATGGAGGAGAATGGCAGCCTGGAGCTTCTCCTGCTGAGACCCCCCCTCCTTTCCTTTCAGGGCCTCCCTTTCTTGGGAGGGAGGGAGACCATCTAGACTGACCCCAGGGACTCTGGGCCTGCCTGTCAGTCCAGAACCTCAAATCTCTACCAGCTTTGAATCCACAGCAGCTTCATCTCCATTACTCTTCCTACGAATCCCTTCCCTTCACTTTGCTATAAAAGAATAAAATTTATATTGTAGGAAAAATCCTGGAATTCCTCCTTCCTTCCTCTTCCTCCTCCTCTTTCCTCCCCCCCCTCAGAGATCCTCCCTTCTCCCCTCCCCCTCCCTGGATTGAGGTCTCCCCTGATTCTGAATTTACCATCCAGGCTAGTTTAGGTCTGAAGCCAGAACCGGTTCGGGAGGAGGGTGGGCCGATCCCAGGGAGGGGAAGAGTCAGGACCCTCCTCCTCCTCAATCTCTCCAAGTCCTGCTTCCCCTGGAGAGCCTCTTCCATGGCTGGGAAGCTGCTGGAGCTGGAGGTTCTCGTGGCTTCATCCGGGGCCTCTTTCTCCAGGATCGGAGGCCGTTTGAGCCCCTCACAAGCCCGGGAGGCTCCTGCCTCATTCGCACCCAGCGCCCCATCCCCCCCTCTTCGGGGCCCTGATCCCCTCGGCTCCCCCCTCCTCCAGACAATCTCCCCCTCACGTCCATCTCCCCCCTCCAAAAGGTGCCAGGGCTCTGTGGGGGGCGAGAGCTGGGAGGCCTCCCTGGGGATGGGGGGGAGGGGTCCCTCCCGGCAGTGCAAGATCGCCTTCACTTTGTCTGCCGGTGGGTGAAGTCACAAAGGATTCTGCCCGGAGACCGATGACGCTGCAGGAGGGAGACTTCTCATTGGTTTCTCTCCTTCAGGGCATTTCCAGTTCTGAAGTTCGAGGAAAACACCTCCCCCGCCCCCACTCCAGACCTCGCCCCCGATTCCACCTCTGGGGCTGGAGGCGTCTCTGGGCTCTGCCGGGATCTCCCTGCTACTGGGGGGGGGGGGGCGCTGGGCCAGTTCCCTGGAAGTGAAGCGGGGAAGGAAAGCCCTGGTAAGGAGGATGGGGGGAGGGGGCATTTTTCTAGGACTTCGTAATTGGGAGGTCTCAGAAAAGCGGAGGTACCAATGAAAACCCTCCCTTCTGCAGCGTCATCGGTCTCCGGGCAGAGTCTCCCTTGACTTCGCCCGATGGAGGAGATAGTTCGGAGCAGAGCGAGAAGCTGGGAAAGTGGCAGGGGGGATCTTTTCAGGGTGGGGTGGGGTGGGGTGGGGCTGAAGCTTCAGGGGGGGAGTGTTTCATGCCAGCTCTGCAGTGGAGTGCGCACTTCTTTTGGGGCCCCGCCCCTGCATGATTTTCAACCAGTCTTCCTTTCTTGGGTCTGGCCAGTCTAAAAAGAAGAAGAAATAGGGGAGACATGATAGCAGCATTCCAGTATTTGAGGGACTGCCACAAGGAAGAGGGGGTGAGGTCAAATTATTCTCCAAAGCACCAGAGGGCAGGCAAGAAACAACAGTTAGAAACTGATCAAAGAGAAAAGCAACCTGGAACTAAGGATAAACTTCCGGACAGTGAGGACAATTAACCAGTGGAACAGCCTGCCTCCAGAAATTGTGGGCACTCCATCACTGGAGGTTTTTAAGAGGAGACTAGACAGTTGCTTGTCTGAAATGGTATAGGTTCCCCTGCTCAGCAAGAGGCTGGACTAGAAGACCTCCAAGGTCCCTTCCTATCGTATCGTATCGTATCGTATCGTATCGTATCGTATCCTATTCTATTCTATTCTATTCTATTCTATTCTCACAGTATTTTCTTTTGACACCTTTAGTAAAGTTGATTTTCCTTTCAATCCGGGAGTTGAAGGCCTACAAGAGTGGCCTTCTTGTACCTGCCTCAGCTTGTTTGAGCTACTGACTCCCCAAGCCAGACCAGGATGAATTTTATTTTCAGTCCTCTTCAGTCCAATTCACTTGAATACCGATATGCCAAACCTGTCATGAAGTTACAGGCTATAAATAAATGTCTGCTACTGGAAATTCCTCACCAGAAGTCAGAGTCTGTTCAGCACCTCAGCCCAGAGAAGCTGGAACTGGAGGCTGTGAGAGAGGAAGCCATGAAAAAGATGGAACTTGATTTGAAGCTGAAATGAACGGAGATTGCTGAGAAAGAGCACCTCAGGAGAAAGAGAAGGAACACCAAAACCGGTGAGACAGTTGCAACACCATATCACCTTCACTTACTCTCTTCTCCCCAGTAGAACCCATAGCCTGGGGGAATGGAAATACCAATTCCTAAAGAACCATGAAAGAGATGAGGTTCAGATCTCACTAATTAAATTTGAAGATACCTGCCAAGCTTACACCACTATAAAGCCCAGGAAATGACTCATATATCTCCTGTCTTGAAGAGTTGCTTATGTCAAATATTGGTTGACATGTGTGCTGAGGAAAAGGAGAAAAACCAATAGTTTAAAAACATAATATTTATTTGTTTGTTTGTTTACTTATTTATTTATTAATAATATATTTGATGATTATCCTGAATTTTCATTTAACTAACAAACTTCACATATTTATTTCCTTCAGTTGTCAAGCAAATCCAAAGGAACAATATATAACCAATAATAATGGATAATTAGAAGTTACCAGCCTAAGAAACAATTTCACAATCATTCCCCTGCTTTTGCCATTAGATGTTCCTTAGTGTTTAGATCTGGTCTCAGGATGATAATGTAGCACTTGGGGAAGAAGATACAGCTCAATAGTACAGCACCAGAGGCCAAGATGGAGAAAACCTGCACAGCCACCATGTATTTTCCTTTGGTGCTCAGGTAGGTGGGGAGGAAGGAAACCCAGACACTGCAGAAGACCAGCATGCTGAAGGTGATCAGCTTGGCTTCATTGAAAGCTCCAGGCAGGTTCCTGGCCAGGAAAGCCACAGTGAAGCAAATTGCAGCAAGGAAGCCCATGTAGCCAAGAACAACATAAAACATGATGACAGAGCCTTCATTGCATTGAAGGATAATCTCTTCAGGCTGGGAGTGCAGATCAGAGTCAGGAAATGGGGGAGAAACTCCCAACCATATGGCACAGATGAGAATTTGGACAGCAGAACAAGAAATGATGATGGAGTTGGCCAAGCTCTTCCCCAACCATCGTTTCACTTTATTGCCTGGTTTTGAAGCTAGGAATGCCAGCACTACTGTGATCGTTTTGGCCAACACAGATGACACGGCTACTGAGAAGACAATGCTGAACACTATTTGTTGGAGAAGGCAGGTGGCTTTCCTTGGTCGGCCAATGAAGAACAAGGAGGATAAGAAAGAAAGCAGAAGGGAGACCAGGAGGATGAAGGAGAGGTCCCGGTTGTTGGCTTTGACAATAGGAGTTTCAAGGTATTTAATGAATATGATTAAAACAAAGCCTGTGGTTAGGAACAATAGTAGAGTAAAGGAGATGAGGATGATGCCCAGATGGTCTTCATAGGAAGGTTATTCTTTTAGAGATACACTGGACTCGATACTTAGTTGGATATTGATCATCTGGGCACTTGGTGCATTTTTTGGTATCTGAGAAAAGAAAGTAATATTTCTTTTATAGTCTTTCAAATTTCAAGAAGAACTTTGAATAAGATGTGATAAAGAGAGACAGAAAAGTCTCAGTAAACAGAATATACTTACACTACTACAACAACAAAAATCCCCAATATATACAAATATAAAAAGAAAAACAACAACAACAGCAACAACAACGTAAAATTAAAAGAAGAACTATCTGGTGCTGCAAACTCCCTTCTGTGAGGTAATCCACCAGATTCTTATCCTGCACTGACCTTACCCTATCCCAAATGGTTGGGAGAAGTAGCAAGTCTCCAGAGGATTAAGAGGATGGGGGCCTATTCAATTTCAAGGGGGAGTAAGTCCAATAGGCAGGAACTGCAGCAGAAAAGGCAGGCTTCTGATGATCCATAAAGTGGGAATCTTTTAGGGAACACATCATTTGCATGCCAA
The DNA here is from genome assembly GCF_001527695.2 of Protobothrops mucrosquamatus. Lineage (NCBI taxonomy): Eukaryota > Metazoa > Chordata > Lepidosauria > Squamata > Viperidae > Protobothrops > Protobothrops mucrosquamatus. The sequence goes on from NW_015388795.1 coordinate 50,579, forward strand.
TTATAACTGCTCTGGTGGGAGAACCAGATATCCTCAAGCAGAGGAAACCCTGCAGATACCCTGGTTCTGTCTCATGGAGGGTTTGAAAGGTGAATTTAATTGTACCTGGAAAGAAACTGGGATTCTGTGGAGCCTGCATAGCAGGGATGTTCTATGGAAGAACACATGGAAACTCAACACTGTGCGTGCCTTTGCATTCTGGACCATTTTATAAATTCCAGGTGGTTTTCAAGAGCAACCCTATGAGTATGGGATAAAAAGATAAAAACAGAAAACTGATGGCAGAAAAAGACCTAGTGCTGCATCAAGTCTGCCCTTAGAGTTTTTTGTTTTCTTATTTATTTAATATTTTATTTCATTTTTTTTTTAAAAATTCCGACGATGGACATATATTTAAACATCCCAAAAATGTTTAAACTCAGTTACTGATGATTGAGCCACCAACCATGCTCTCAATACACTGCTACAAAAATACTGGACAGAGGATAAATTTGTCTAACATGGCTGGATCGATGGAGAACCACTTGAGATAGATTGCCAAATTGACTATTTCAGGACAGGTTGTACAGCCCCCTTCACACACACAAAAAAAATCATTGACTATCCTGAAATTGAGAGTGTCTCCTAACTATTAGTCCTTCTAGAAATTCTTTAAAATGTGATTCTTTCAATGGTCCTGGGGATCCCTTGGTGTGCTGGTTGCATGGTAAGTAGCATCTTCATGTTCTCCTCTCTCGCTTTCTTAGCATTTATACCTCAATGTTTTAATTTTTATTATTGGTTTAATTCTATTCCACCGGCACTTTATGTGAAATAGCCATATAAACTTGGTAAACAAATTTGAAAAAACATCTTAAGGAAGATTAATTCATAAATGAATTCAACAATAGGAACTGAGTGTGTTATCTGTAAAATATTTTTACCCTGTAAAAATGAGAAGATAAAGCAATATATTTTCATATTCTCTCGATTTGGCAACAATTTTAAAGAGAATGAATTCAACATTGGAATTAAAGGATATTTAGTAAGTTGGTCTTTTATTAGTTCTCTGTTTCCCCCTCCTTTTTGTTCATTTTAATCCCAACACTGCATGTTAGAATTTTTTTCCTTTCAGGACCACGACTATATTCCTTTTTTTGGGGGGGGGGGTGTTATATCTCACTACAGTATTTAACAAGAAAGAAAATTGGAAAGTTAAGAAAAGGAGGAAAGGAAATATCTACTAGATGATTTTATGCTGAATCCTCTATTTGGTTTTCATTGTTCCTTTAACCCAACATCTCTCCCTCTATTATTCCTCCCAATTAGATATTTCAGCTTATAAGAATATATGATTTTACTAAAGATTAACTAATTAAATGAATGATTGATTGATGTATCTATCAGCCTGTAATGTAAAGTTGCTTTAGGTAAACCAGACCCATTCATCTAAAATCATTACTCAAGTTACAAAGAATACAGATATTTCTAAGAAAGATAAATATGGATGGAAACATCCAGACTGGGAAATGAAAGAGAGATTTCCCATGCAATCTACAACATCCTTCTTTTTACTTCACCCTTCAAGATATTTTTCTTATAAATCCCATTTAGGGAAGAAATTGGACACCATTAAAATTGAGAACTAAACAATCAAACTTAATGTGTCTTTAACATGCATATTGATCAAAGTTTTCCTATGATGTCACCCACCTTCCTGAGTGGAGATGGTCCCCTCTGGACAAGGAATGCAGTCGTAGCAGCAAACTGGCTCTCCTTCTCGAGCCTGCTTGACAAATCCAGGATGGCATTTTTCCACACATTTAGACTGAGGCAGAGACTAAACAGAAAAAGAAGAAATGCCAAAGAAAATATGTCAGGAGTCACCATCCATGTAAGATCGAGGTAGACATGAACAGGCAAGTCGTCTCTGAGCTTCACATAGGCAAATATGAAATCTCTGACCCCTTCAAAATGGTGGAAGGAGGTACAATTGCAGGCAGATGCTTCATTCAGTTCCTCTCTTTTTCTTCTGATTTATCAGATTACAATAAAGTAGCTTTCTACTTAACAAAGTCTGGAGGGATAAAATTGAGAAAAGATTTAAGCATTAAGTGGCAACTGGTGGGTTCCTCCTCATAATGGAATTAACATGCATTCCTCCATTCTTCATACATGCTTGATTTTAAAATATCCACAAATAGTAAATGTTAGAGTCAACTTTATTGTAAAATATGTATTATTTTTTTATTTCATTGCATTTATTAAACTAGAATAAAACTGTTAGGAAGAAAGAAACTTTTGACCAGTAGGATCTAGAAAGGTTTCTTCTGAAGTGCATAAAACATTGCAAAGCTGCTTCCCTCTGAAAGCAGTCCAAAATTATCTCCAGTTAAGATAAAAAGGGAAATTTCCTTACAGAGAAGGGCAGTCAACCTTAAATATATTCTTCATTCGTAGATATATTTGTTCAGTTTATATGGCTGCCATGCTAGTGAACTAAAACTAAAACTGGCTGACTAGTTTCTAAAACTATAGTGTGGTGTGTGAGTCTTATGTGTGAAATGGATACTCAACACAAGGTATCCAACACATGGTCCTTTCTGTTGAGAGAATACAATTAGGTGACACAATCTGACAGGGAAATACACACTCATATTTATTATTAATTTGATTTGTAGCCTCTCAGTGTGTCCTAAGGCAGCTAACAATCAAGATAAACAGTTGCATTCAAGGGATTTTCAGATGAAGTGCACTCTTACAAGCCAATGCCCAAATCTAAGTAATATTTCCCTAGAAAATGTCTCTTATTATTTCTGATATCAAGATTTTCATTATTATTTCATGTGAACTGAAAGCCTTGGACCTCCTTCCTAAATTCCACTATCCCAGTGGGGTTAGAGAGATGCAGCTATAAGCATGTTCTCAGCTGATTAAAAACATCCCAAACTCTGAGCCTGCAAATTTGGGAGACCCCTGACTCCAATCAAGGCAAGATGAAGCTTATTTAACAATTGGATCAACAGGCCCTCCACCCAGTCTTGATTCCATTTCATTGGATTCAGTCCAAATCAGAACTCAGGGACTGGTCAAAGAATTGCCTTCATGTTTGATATTTGAAGACAAAAAACTAGTGAACCTGAAGCTATTAACACCAAAATCTCCAGCATATGAGGCCCTGTCTCACCAGTTTTATGGTGATACTAAACTGCCAAAGGGACACTAAATGGCAGTGATTTGTGTCCTAAATAATAATCACCCCATATCTAATTTTGGATCGACTTACAACGTTCAGCATGACAGCATCAGAAGGGAAACCTTGGTCAATAAAACTGAAGCATGCTTATCTGCCTAAGAAAATTATAGAGGTTTTACTCCACACATTCAATTCTCAGTGAAGGTTACCCATGTTTTTTCACTGGGTTTAGCCCACTTGAAACGGCTTTGGAAAACAGAGAAAAGACACCAATATTTTCCCCACCTTGTTGAACAACTTTAGCTGTGACAAAGCATCTTGGTTGATTGTAAGTCTTTGTCTTTCAAACCTCCCCAATCGCTTGTCGATTGGGACCTTCTTGGGGAGAAATACCCTACTAAAGAGCCACAGATCTGCTGCTACGTCTCCATTCTGATCCAAGTACACTTTCAGCAGAGAAAGATTGTACAATTCCCTCTTCTTTAGAAATGGATGGAACTGGAATGGAAACATCCAGGAATTTAAAAGCAGAAATTTTGGTTTCTTATCTCTTATCACTTTTTACATTTGAATCTTTCTTCTATAGTTTTTTAACTTGCAGATATTGTGAGTTGGGAGAACAACTGTTTATTTATTTATTTATTTATTTTACAAAATTTATATGCCGCCCTTCTCCCCATGGGACTCAGGGCAGCTCACAGCATGTTAAAACAATATACAGAATTACCCCTTCTAAAAACCAATTAAAATCCAAATATTAGTGGCTGTGACTATTTAAAATCATTAAAAATTATCCCTATTTAAAATTCACCCTAGGTCAGGCCCGCTTGTTGAAAAAGCCATGTCTTGAGGGCGCGGCGGAAGGTTAGGAGATCCGGAATCGTCCGGATCT
>NW_015388795.1:55749-76932 GCF_001527695.2 Protobothrops mucrosquamatus
GAATCCGCGCGACTTTGTCATACAGATACTGCACAAAGTCCTCTGCCCTCCCCTCCAGGGGGTCCCCCCCCTCTCCGATTGAAGGAGAGAGTGGGTCACCCTGAAGAGGGCGGCAGGGCGGTTATCTGATGACGCGATGAGTGAGGCATAGTAGTTAGTCCTAGCCTCCCTCAGCGCCACTAGGTAAGATCTAAGATGTGTCTTTACCTGTGTTCGAGTGGATTCGGTTCGGCTGGCCCTCCAACTGCTCTCAATATTTCTAAATAATAATAATGATGATGATAAAGTTGGAAGGGACCTTGGAGGTCATCTAGTCCAACCCCCTGCTCAGGCAGGAAACCCTATACCATTTCGGACAAATGGCTGTCCAGTTTCTTCTTAAAAACTTTCAGTGTTGGTGCATTCACCACTTCTGGAGGCAGGTTATTCCATTGGTTAACTGTTCTAACCATCAGGAAGTTTCTCCTTAGTTCTAGGTTGCTTCTCTCTTTGGTTAGTTTCCACCCGTTGCTTCTTGTCCTGCCTTCAGGCGCTTTGGAAAATAACTTGACTCCCTCTTCTTTGTGGCAGCCCCTGAGATATTGGAACACTGATATCATGTCCCCCCTCGTCCTTCGCTTCATTAATCTAGACATACCCAATTCCAGCAACCGTTCCTTATATGTTTTAGCCTCCAGTCCCCTAATCATCTTTGTTGCTCTTCTCTGCACTCTTTCTAGAGTCTCAACATCTTTTTTTACATCCTGGTGACCAAAACTGGATGCAGTATTCCAAGTGTGGCCTTACTAAGGCATTGTAAAGTGGTATTAATACTTCACGTGATCTTGATTCTATCCCTCTGTTAATGCAGCCTAGCACTGTGTTGGCTTTTTTTGGCAGCTGCAGCACACTGCTGGCTCATATTTAAATGATTGTTGACTAGGACTCCGAGATCCCTCTCACAGTTACTACTATTGAGCAAGGTACCCCCTATACTATACCTGTACATTTGATTTTTCTTGCCTAAATGTAGAACCTTACTTTTTTCACCATTGAATTTTATTTTGTTAGATAGCGCCAGTGTTCAAGTCTTTCCAGATCCTCCTGTATCCTAAGCCTGTCTTCTGGAGTGTTGGCTATTCCTGCCAGCTTGGTGTCATCCGCAAATTTGATGATTTCCCCATCTATCCCCTCATCCAAATCGTTGATGAAGATGTTGAAGAGCACTGGGCCCAGAACAGAGCCCTGGGGCACCCCACTGCACACTTCCCTCCATGTAGATGCGGTTCCATTGAGGACCATACGCTGAGTACGGCCGGTCAGCCAGCTACGGATCCATCTGGTGGTGATGCTGTCTAACCCGCATTTTTCTATCTTCTCAAGTAGTAGGTTGTGGTCTACTTTGTCAAATGCCTTACTGAAATCCAAGTAAATTATATCCACAGCATTCCTCTAGTCCACTAATTTTGTCACTTGGTCAAAGAATGCAATAAGATTTGTCTGGCATGATCTATTTTTGACAAACCCGTGTTCGCTTTTAGTAATGACTTTGTTTGCCTGTAGGTGTTCGCTGATTTGTTGTTTGATTATCTTTTCCAAAATCTTCCTAGGTATTGAGGTCATGTAGTATACTGATATGTATATTGACAAAATGTGATTGACAAAAATTGTCAATCATATATAACAATCTTGAAAATAATAATAACAATAACAATAACAACAACAACAACAACAACAACAACAACAACAATAATAATAATAATAATAATAATAATAATAATAATAATAATAATAATAAAGTTGGAAAGAACCTTGGAGGTCATCTAGTCCAACCCCCTACTCAGGAAGGAAACTTTTCAAGTAAACAAGATACACAAATAACTAGAGTATTCATAAACTCCTTGCAAACAATAGGGTGATTACCAGAAAGCAAGGATTTGTTAAGAAGAAAGTTGCAAGGCTAATCTTCATTCAGGTGGAGGAGATAGGAAAAATGACCAGATGAAGTAATTCTACTTTATTGTAAGGCTATATTAATAAAATATTGCAGTGTGAATGTACAAATCTTTCACCTTCTCTTTTGACAGTCAAAAAAATTAGGGAGGACTTTTTCTGAGTTTCTTTCTCTGAAAGTTACGTGGTTGTGGGTTTCCCCCCCCCCCGAAAAAAAACCACCATCTTATCTGATCCTTCCCTCCAAACTCATTCACATGTATCGTTATATTTCCTTAACAGATTGTTAAGAAGACCCATGTTGGAACAGAACAGAACAGAACAGAACAGAACAGAACAGAACAGAATACAGCTGGAAGGGACCTTGGGGGTCTTCTAGTCCAGCACCCTGCTCAAGCAGAGGAACCTATACTATCTCCAATAAGTGACTGTCTACTCTCTTCTTAAAAACCTTCAGTGATAGAGCACCCACGATTTCTGAAGGCAAGCTATTCCACTGGTTAATTGTCCTCACTATTAGGAAGTTTCTCCTTAATTCCAGGTTGCTTCTCTCTTTGATCAGTTTTCAACCATTCTTTCTTGTCCTAATTTACAGAAGCTTAAAAACAGAAAAATTCTGACAACATTTTTTCAAATATATAAAAGACCTTGGTTGTTGAAGAGAGGATGCAGCACTCTTCTGGCAAGTACGAGATGTTGTACAGAAGCTTAAGATCTTAAACAACCAAGTCCATAGAGCACAAAAGACCCTGAAAATGAATTTAGTTTGATAGATCCTTGTTGGGACCCCATACCTTCCATGGCTGCAGCCTTTGAGCCCCCAAACTCTCTTCACCCTTCTTCCTTCTCCTCTGGGGTTTGGATGCAGCACTTATGGCGTGGGCCAGAATCTTAATGACAATGTAGGTATAGCCATCATTTTGGATCTGCATCCTATTCTTTTTCTCTTGGGTCTCCACTGGTGCTTTCTGGGTGCATCTTCTCCGGCCTTTGACAGAAAAGGTGGGTTTTGGAACAGAACAGTGAAAATACTCAGCTTGAAATTCAGATTCCACAAAGAAATTTGTTTTAAGGGTATTATCGTTTTTCCAACTATTTTTCCACTGAAAGAGAAAGGTCCAAATACTATGGATGTGCTTGAGATGCCAATCCTTTTTCTCTAAAAATGCTCCAACCACTGTCGTGATCCAGACTTTCCCTTCAATCGGTCCAGGCAAACCTTCAAGTGCTGAATTGCAGGTAAGAATTCTGTCCCAAGGGGAATCAAATTCTATGAAGTGAACAGAGACGTTGACTTGTCTCCACCTAGAGAGGGCATCCCTGAGTAATGCTATATGTCCCGTTGTTGAGAATCGTGATATAACAACACAAATTCTATTTTTGACAAGCATAGGAGTAAAAGTCCTCATGAAATTCTCTCCCTTCTCTGTGTCTGGAGAAAAGAAACCAATCAGGGTCCATCCAAAATAGAGGAGAATTTGGACAATTGCTGGGTACTGGATCCCTTCTTTGGGGAACATCGGATGGAAAAAAGGGAATTGACTTTTATCACTCAGAACCTCTGAAACTATTCTATTACTGACCTGAAAAAAGCAATTCTGTTACATTTGGGGTCCTACCAAGTCCCATTTTTTAGCTTTTAATAAATCCAATATTTTTCTCATGCACATATTGGAACTTTTCCTGTTGATTAGTCATTAGGCCATATCAAGATACAGAATATAATATGCACCAGTTTTATAAATTGTATAAATTCCCAATTCTGCTCTGAGGGCAGTAGCTGAAGTCCTTTTATCCACCCTCAAGATACTTCTCAGATGATGTGATCGGATTTGTTCTAGTAGTGATATAAATTAAATCCCAAAGTTCAGCTCAATATAAGTGCATAATGGTAACGTTGGTATTTTGTATTTAATAATTCAGTCTAAGGAAGCCACATACCTATGATTTTTTAAAAAAAATTAACAGTGCTTTCACTTGTGCCTTCTAAATGAGCTCCTTGGATATTGAGGGAGCCCAGATCCAGTCACAGACAAAAGGAAAGGTGTGAACTTGCTCTGTTGCCTCGTACAAAAAAACCTTTTGTGAAATGCCTACACTTCACAAAAGCTTTTGGGAAAAGAGAGGAGATGGGCTGTTTGGGATAAAGAGGCTTTTGTGGTGAGATTGGCATTATTAACTTGGCGCCATTTTTTGGAAAGGAGTAATGCCTTTCGAAGTATAGACTGAACATTATTATTATTCAAAATAATCTTGAATTCCATAGAGAAGACAAGGTTGGATCTATCACTTACAGCCCACTCGCTTTACAGAAAGGGAAGGACAAACACAAACCTGTGGGATTTTGTAGATGCCTCCTAATGTTGACATCTGGATGGATCTGTCTCTGCTAGCTCCATCAAGAAGAGCCAAAAGCTTGTCCTTCCTTCCACAGCTGTAGTTGGGAACATTGGCTTCTCCAGTAGAGAGCATGTCCAGCAAGGCATCTGAAGTGCCGAGGGTGTTATCATAGTTGTCATGGATGTTGTAGCCAAGTGTGAGATTGTGCAGGAGCCAGGGATTTTTGCTAACCAATTCAATATTGAAAATCATGGGTAGTATTAATTGCTTTCCATAGGATAAACTAGTATAAAACCATGATCATGTTAATATTAGCATCATCAACAGCAACAACAACATTTTTTCTCCATTTAATCATCTTTTTTCTCTACAAACTAGCTGAATTATAAGCCAATATTGATCCAAAACTAGAGGCAAGTGATAGTCACACTTTACCGTTTAATATTGTTAGTGTTGAGGATGGGGATAGTCCTCAAAAAGGTTTAACAAATCAGAAACATACAGTTATTTTTAGCAGTACTAATATTCATAGCCCAGAATAATTCAGTCATTAAAGAAGAACCAACATTAAAGGAAGGAGATTTTTGATAAGTGACCCAGAGAAGCTGTTCTAAAAACAAGTCATGTTCTATTCCTTTAAGAATCAGACATTGCATATCAGTCGGTTATAAAAATATGGAAATGGTTGGGCAGAGGAAAGTAGAAGAATGTGGACTTCTTTCAGGTTTCATTTGCCTCATGTTTCTACTCTCAGAAAATAAGGCAAAAGGGACAGGCTGTGTTAATCAAAAGGATTCTAAAAATTTATATTCAAATGCAATATAAGAGCAAGTAAAACAAGAAAAAAAAAAGAAGAGTGTTAGAGCTTCAAATGGAGGGAATGAAACTCCATCGCATGACTTACAGCTGAATCTGACAAGAAGGAGCCATGTTGAAAGGTAATGTTGCAGGTGTTATCTTTGATGGAGAGATGACTATACCAATGAGAAGATCTCCTGGCCTATAATAGCTCCATGGCTTTTCTCCATCCTGGTGGTCCAAATTCAGTGGGCACTTCATCCTCAGCTTCCCAGAGAGTGGCTGGGACATCAGCATCAGAAGCAGAAGCAGAAACAGAAGCAGGAGGTCCATAATTCATGGAGAAGAATCAATCTCCTTCCTCTTTCTAAAATAGAATTAGAATTCAAAGCACTCTGACAGGGTGGAATATCCAGTGGCTTTCCTGATTCAAACAGAGAAATCAAGATTCATCTGGAAGAGAGAGAAAATATATTCAAGAGCACAGTTCCTTTCTGTCCTGTAATGTGAGCCAGAAAAAGCATAACCTGTGATATTTATCCTTTGCACGTTGCTTCAGTCTGATGTTTACATCAAAGTCAGTCACTGGAGACATAGGAGAAGAGGTCTCATAGACAGGGAGGGTGATGATTGCAGTGAGAAGGAGCTTCTGCTCTTGGGACCCTGAACTTCTTCCATGTAAGGAGGGGTAGCTGGAGAAAAGCACATTAGAGAAAAGTCACAGATAAACCCCTTGGGGCAGTGTTCTGTAGTGATCTTAGTCCTTCCTGTTAGGACATGTCCAGAAAGTCATTCTGAATGAAGATAGTTCAACAGCCAGGAAAGTGACTTCTGCTGTCCTTCAATGGGGTCTCTTGCCTCCAGAGGCTGCTAGGAAAGATCCTCCAGAGTTATGGAGTTTGGTGCCATTCTGGGTTGGTGACACTTAACTCTAGTGCTGCTTGTGCTTTATCTCCATGGAAGCACAGTATTTTGTCCAATGGAAAGCTTGCATTACTACCCATGATTTTCAATATTGAATTGGTGAAGGAGAATCCCCAGCTTTTGCACAATCTCACACTTGGCTACAAGATCCATGACAACTATAATAACACACTTGGCACTTCAGATGCCTTGCTGGACATGCTCTCTACTGGAGAAGCCAATGTTCCCAACTACAGCTGTGGAAGGAAGGACAAGCTTTTGGCTCTTCTTGATGCAGCTCACAGAGACAGCTCCATCCAGATGTCAACATTAGCAGACTCCTGCAAAGTCCCACAGGTTTGTGTTTGTCCTTCACTTTCTGTAAAGTGAGTGGGATGTTGGTGTGTAACCGTGTCTTCTCTATGGAATTCAAGATTATTTTGAATAATAATAATGATCAGTCTATACTTCGAAAGGCACTTTAGTTGCTTCCAATAAATGGCACCAAGTTAATAACGCCCATCTCACCGCAAAAGCCTCTTTCTCCCAAACAGCCCATCTCATCTCTCTTTCCAAAAGCTTTCATGAAGTGTAGGTGCAGGGCTGCAGATCCCCCCTAAGGTTTTTTTTGGGAGGACTGTGCCCACCGCAACATCACTAGCATCAGCTTGGATGATGAAAGGTTCCTCAGGATCAGGATGTTTAAGAACTGCTCCCATACCACAAGGGTTGTGTACTGTGGGGAAGCAGAGTTATTGTCCCACCCAATTTACAAGCTAGAGTCTTAGAATCCCTGCATGAGGAACATCCAGGTATCGTAAGGATGAAAGCACTTGCAAGAAGTTACTTGTGGTGGCCTGGCCTGGACATGGACATAGAGGCTCAAGTAAGAAGCTGCCAGGTCTGTCAAGAGACCCGTCCAGAAATGCCCCAGGCACCTGTGCACCGCTGGGAGACAATGCAAGCCCCATGGTCTCGTGTGCACATTGACTTTGAGAGTCCATTCCAGGGACACGTATTCCTCATTTTTGTGGACAGTTATTGAAAATGGTTAGAGGTCATACCTGTCCAATCTATGACTACTGCCAGGATCATCCAGGAACTGTGCCGGTTGTTTGCCAAACATGGCCTGCCGGACGTCATCATGTCTAACAATGGGGCACAATTCACAGCAGCAGAATTCCAGTCATTCCTTAATGCTAACATGATTAGACACACCACTTCAGCTCCATTCCATCCAGCTACCAATGGCCAGGCTGAGCGGATGGTAAGGTCTACGAAAGAATCTCTGAAAAGACTGACCAAAGGGGAATGGAATAATTGCCTGGCAAACTTTCTGCTCTGCCAGCACACAACGCCAAGCACCGCAACGGGACGTAGCCCAGCTGAACCAAGCTGGCTCATGACTAAGCTTTTTCAGACATGGATGACTGCTCTCCATGTCCAGGACAAAAACATGTGCGTTCTTCAAATTTGCTTCAAAATAGTTGAGAAGAACACTGAACCTATCCTAACCATGGCAGAGTGCCCCGCTGATTTAGATGAAGGGGTTCAACCAACCAGCCTAGCTGGGACATCCCAACCGGACAGCCAAGGAGAAGCGCTGCAAACAGCCACCCTTGACCTGTACACAGAAACTGAAGCTCAAGCCTCAGTAAGGCCAAAGACGTCTCAGAGTCACTATGATCTGAGACAACAAAGAAAGCCAACTGAAACCATGCATGCAAACCTGTTGGAGAAATGGGACACCGTGTACAAATGCCATGAAAGATGCTGGGAGAAATGGCACAAACTCCACCAAGAGCAATAGATGAACTTCTATTTTTGACCACTAGGGGTCGCTACTTGTAGACCAGCTTCAGAGGTGCTGTCTGAGGGTGGAGTGGCCGCTGGGTGCGTTCTCCTGTGCTTGAGGGTATTTCAGCATAATTCACTTGTTCACCACTAGGGGTCACTTTCTGCGTATCAGCTACTGGGGTGCTCTTCTGTTGAGGTACACCCTTTATCCACTAGAAGGCTTTCTCTGGGCATGATTAAAGGCTTGCGTGTAGCTTTTCCTTTAACCACTAGGGGGTGTCTGAAGAAAGGCCAGCCAAATTCTTCCTATTACCACGTTCCTGCTAGTGGCCACTGAGAGGCATAAACTCCCACCTGGTCGTTAAGTTGCAGGCTGGAACACTGGGTATTCAGCTTGTGATAATAGGCAAGGATTGTTGGCTATGCTTATGCTTCCTTCCCCTTAGTCTCTCAAACTGGAAGAAACTTGGGTCTTCAGCTTGAGTGGGTGAAAGCCCTTTTAGTGGGTGTAGAGGCTTGCTGAATTAAATTATCAAGTTGTTGTGGTGTAAGAAAATTTTTTTTTCAAGGTGTTACGTGCAGATTGGCCACCAGGGGGCGCTACTGCCCTACTATTGGGGCCTCTGTATACCTTCTTTCCATTGACATAGTTAAAATTCCAAAAGGAGGGGGGAGTTTGGCCTCTTTGCCAGAGCTGTAGCTGGGTGAAAAAGATTAACGACTTAATAGCCTTCTGAGCTTAGCAACCGGGTTGTCAAGGAGGGCAATTAAGGCAGTTTTATAGCCTGGAAGGGGCCCCTCTCTGCTACCTTCTTGGCTAGCAAACTCATAAAGAAGAAGCAGACGTGTTGTTACTTTGTTACTCTTTAGACATAAAGACTTTAAACACTCAAGTTTCAAATCATTGATTTGCATTAGACAGGGTGGGAGACAGGCTTCGATCTTTAAAGCAGTGAAGAGTGTATAACAAGGGGGGTGTCACCCCTTCCAAGCCTCTACCTGAACTTTAGAGGCAGTTTAAAGCAGTTCTTTTCAAACTGAAATAATTCTACAGACAGTGTTCTAAAACACTTCTCGCATTGCCCCAAGCTGTTTGAAGTTGCTGGCAAAGAGATTGATTTCAGAAATGCAGCCTTCACACGCAAAGAACTTTTTTGTTGCTTTAAAACTTGGCTTGCAGAGATGACAGCAAATAACAAGACAATGCATCTGAATCACACCTTCAGTCACGTCAAGTTACTTTCACATGCAAGAGAGTTTTGCTTGCTTCTTTAAAATGCAGATCAGAGGAAGATTAATCTCATGAATTTACTGGTGCATGAGATCAGAGGAGAATTAACCACATAAATTTACTATTCTGACCCAGACAGAACACCAGCTGGGTGTTTCATCCGAGGCAGACAGACCACTCGATAGAAATGATTTTTAAACAGATAAACGTTTTTATTCCAGAAGAAATACCTGGGTCTACGAGGCTGCTCCTGGTTTCACATCTTTCTGTTCATTCCCATAGGTAAATTTATGTTGGATTTTCCCTTCTTCTCCCAAGCGTCACATGGTGGGGTGATTGTGGGATTTCCAGCCGTGGGGCTGCATGTGATGCCCAAAGAACAAAGGACTAACCCCAGGCTAGTGTCCAGGGATCCTCTCAAATGCCCTCTGGAAGCTCCTCCCCCTGACCTTTACTAACGTTAGGGATACATAGAGCTAAACGAGGTTACATGGATCTATGTGATCCAGAATAAAGACCATTACAGAACTCTGCCCTAAGGGGTCTATCTGTGACTTTTCTCTAACGTGCTTTTCTCCAGCTACCCCTCCTTACATGGAAGAAGTTCAGGGTCCCAAGAGCAGAAGCTCCTTCTCACTGCAATCATCACCATCCCTGTCTCTGAGACCTCTTCTCCTATGTCTCCAGTGACTGCCTTTGATGTAAACATCAGACTGAAGCAACAGGGAAGGGATCTTGCATGAGAAAAGGATAAATATCACAGGTTATCCTTTTTGTGGCTCACATTACAGGACAGACAGGAGCTGTGCTCTTGAACATATCTTCTCTCTCTTTCTCTGTCTGAATGAGGAAACCCACTGGATATTCCACCCTGTCAGAGTGCTTTGAATTCTAATTCTTTTTTTAGAAAGAGGAAGGAGATTGATTCCACCCCATGAGTTATGGACCTCCTGCTTCTGCTTCTCCTTCTGATACTGCTGGTGTCCCAGCCACTCTCTGGAAAGCTGAGAATGAAGTGCCCACTGAATTTGGACCACCAGGATGGAGAAAAACCATGGAGCTATTATTTGCCAGGAGATCTTCTCCTTGGTATAGTCATCTCTCCATCAGGAATAACACCTGCAACATTACCTTTCAACATGGCTCCTTCTTGTCAGATTCAGCTGTAAGTCATGCGATGGAGTTTCATTCCCTCCATTTACAGTTCTAACACTCTTCTTTTTTTCTTCTTGTTTTACTTACTCTTATATTACAGGTTCTGACAAATTTTTTGAATCCTTTTGATTAACACAGCCTCTCTCTTTTGCCTTATTTTCTGAAAGTAGAAACATGAGGAAAATGAAACCTGAAAGAAGTCCACATTATTTTCCTCTCTGTGTTCAATCCTAAATTCATGACTGGAATACTGACTCTGGTTGAAAATGGTTCTAATTTTCTCTGCCCAAACATTTCCATATTTTTATAACCAATTGATATGCAATGTCTGATTCTTAAAGGAATAGAACATGACTTGTTTTTAGAACAGCTTCTCTGGGTCACTTATCAAAAATCTCATTCCTTTAATGGTGGTTCTTCTTTAATGACTGAATTATTCTGGCCTATGAATATTAGTACTGCTAAAACTAATTGTATTTTTCTGATTTGTTAAACCTTTTTGAGGACTATCCCCATCCTCAACACTAACAATATTAAAGGGTGATGGGTAATTATCATTTGCCTCTAATTTTAGATCAATATTGGCTTATGTTTCAGCTGGTTTGTAGAGAAAAAAGATGATTAAATTGAGAAAAAGTATTTTTGTTGTTGCTGTTGCTGATGCTAATATTAACATGATCATGGTTTTACACTAGTTTATCCCATGAAAGGTTATCTATACTATGCATGATTTGCAATATTGAACTGGTGAGGGAGAATCCCCAGCTCCTGCACAATCTCACACTTGGCTACAACCTCCATGACAACTATGATAACACCCTTGGCACTTCAGATGCCTTGCTGGACATGCTCTCTACTGGAGAAGCCAATGTTCCCAACTACAGCTGTGGAAAGAAAGACAAGCTTTTGGTTCTTGTTGATGCAGCTGACAGAGACAGATCCATCCAGATGTCAACATTAGCAGGCACCTACAAAGTCCCACAGGTTTGTGTTTGTCCTTCCCTTTCTGTAAAGTGAGTGGGGTGTTTGTGTGTAAGCGATAGATCCAACCGTGTCTTCTCTATGGAATTCAAAATTATTTTGAATAATAATAATGATCAGTCTATACTTCGAAAGGCACATTGCTCCCTTCCAAGAAATGGCGCCAAGTTAATAACGCAAATCTCACTGCAAAAGCCTCTTTCTCCCAAACAGCCCATCTCCTCTCTGTTTCCGAAAGCTTTTGTGAAGTGTAGGCACAGGGCTGCAAATCCCCCCTAAGGTGTTTTTTTTTTTTTTTTTGAGGACTGTGCCCCCCGCAACATCACTAGCATCAGCTTGGTTGATGAAAGGTTCCTCTGGATCAGGGTGTTTAAGAACTGGTTCTGCTGCAAATAATCGTTTCCCCATGGCATTTGTAAGTGTTATAAATAAGGATTGGGATATAAAGTCGGGACGAAACAAGGATCAAAAGAGAACTGTCCTTTTTTGACATCATCCCAATTGCTCAGAGGCTTCTGCTGCACACTTGTGAAGGCAAGGAGAGGCTCTGTGTTCAATCAAAGGATCTTCTGTACAATAAGAATGTGTACTACTGATGGAAAACTCACATTTTTTTACACGGTCTTAGCCAAAATAATGATATCCTCAATCATGACCAAATCTCAGATTTTTAAACAGAGTCCTATGGGATTACCTTTCCTGCTACTACTACTACTACTACTACTACTACTACTACTACTACTACTACTACTAATAATAATAATAATAATAATAATAATAATAATAATAATAATAACAACAACAACAACAACAATAAAGGTGGAAGGGACCTTGCAGGTCATCGAGTCCAACCCCCTGCTCAGGCAGGAAACCCTACACCATTTTGGACAAATGGCTGTCCAGTCTCTTCTTAAAAACTTCCAGTGTTGGAGCATTCACCACTTCTGGAGGCAGGTTGTTCCATTGGTTAATTGTTCTAACTGTTAGGAAGTTTCTCCTTAGTTCTAGGTTGCTTTTCTCCTTGATTAGTTTCCATCTGTTGCTTCTTGTCTGCCTACAGGTGCTTTGGAGAATAGCTTGACTCCCTCTTCTTTGTGGCAGCCCCTGAGATATTGGAACACTGTTATCATGTCTTCCCTTGTCCTTCTCTTTGTTAAACTAGACATACCCAATTCCAGCAACCGTTCCTTATATGGTTTAGCCTCCAGTCCTCTAATCATCTTTGTTGCTCTTCTCTGTACTCTTTCTAGAGTCTCAGCATCTTTTGTACATCATGGTGACCAAAACTGGATGCAGTATTCCAAGTGTGGCCTTACCAAGGCATTGTAAAGTGGTATTAATACTTCACGTGATCTTGATTTTATCCCTCTGTTAATGCAGCCCTACACTGTGTTGGCTTTTTTGGCAGCTGCAGCACACTGCTGGCTCATATTTAAGTGATTGTCCACTAGAACTCCGAGATCCCTCTCACAGTTATTACTATTGAGCAAGGTACATTAACCAACCATTTTATTAAAAATCTACAAATATGTTAGGCAATGTATCAACTATTTTTTGCCCTTTAAATTCTCATGATCAAATTCATCATAAAAGGTTTGAAGAGCAATATGGCCTCTGGAGAGGAATTTCTACCAGCTGAACAATTCAAGAAATATCCCAACAGGTGGGACCCTCCATTGACAAATACATTTACACATATAAATAATCTCTGCCATGCCCATTTGGGTCAAAGATGGCAATTTTAATTCCTACATATAAAAAAGGGAATAAAAAGGACCCTAGCAATTCCAATTCTCTAACAGATATTGTGACTAAAATATATGCAAACTTCCATTTGAAAAGGATTGATTGTAGGTGGATTCCTTGTAGAACTGCATTCCTTGTAGAAGAACCAGCAATCTTTAGGCAGATGTGATCCACTATTGACAATTCTTTTGTCTTGAACCATCTAACTATAAAAATATCAGTCAGATAAAATAATGGTTTGTTGCCTTTATAGCATTTGACGCAGTAAACAAAGAAATATTATGGAAGAGATTGACTGCCCTTCAAATGGAGCTCAGAATGTTGACCCTGCTCAAAGTCCTTTCTACACAAGCATTGACAGTGAGAACAATTAATCAGTGGAACGGCTTGCCTCATGAAGTTGTGGGTGCTCCATTAATGGAGATTTTCAAAAAGAGGCTGGACATTCATTTTTTCTGGATTGGTATAGGATCTCTTGGTATGGGCAGGGGGTTGGACTAGAAAACCTCCATGGTCCCTTCCATCCCATTTTTGTTCATTTGT
The DNA here is from genome assembly GCF_001527695.2 of Protobothrops mucrosquamatus. Lineage (NCBI taxonomy): Eukaryota > Metazoa > Chordata > Lepidosauria > Squamata > Viperidae > Protobothrops > Protobothrops mucrosquamatus. The sequence goes on from NW_015388795.1 coordinate 69,176, forward strand.
TTGAGAGTGTGTTTGGGGCTCAATGGAGCCATGAGAAGTAGGATTGATATGTACGAAAAGGTAAGACAAATGTGTTGCCAATATGACATTTGGGTTGCATGTGCTGTTAAGAGGACGTGGCTCCTATTCTCATAATAATAATCTGATTATTGGTAATGTGAAAAGTGATGGTCTTTGGAAAACGACAGCATTGCCATATAGGGCTAATCGATGAGGAGGCAACAAAGCAAGTTGCTGCTTCCTTAGACTGAATTATTAAATACAAAATACCAACGTTACCATTATGCAGTTATATTGAGCTGAACTTTGGGATTTAATTTATATCACTACTAGAACAAATCCAATCACATCATCTGAGAAGTGTCTTGAGGGTGGATAAAAGGACTTCAGCTGCAGCCCTCAGAGCAGAATTGGGAATTTATACAATTTATAAAATTGTGGTATATAATTATTTTTAATAAAATTATTATTATGGAAATTGTTACTGTATATCTTCAGTTCCTTAGGCATTGAACGAGGCATAGTGTTGAAACAGCAAACAAGTTTATTAACTCAGAACAGAAGCGGCAACCAATAGATTTAAAGTAACAGTCTTCCGCCCCAAACCTCATTATCAGCTTGGAGACAGCCAATCTGGCTTTCAGTAACAGCAACTGTTAAACAATACAGCAATGTAGGTCAGACATTAAGCAAGTGATTTAAAACAGTTGTGGCCAATACATTACACCCCTTCCCCCTAGATGGCTCATACTCTCAATTGCTGGACATAGTCCTGCAGATATTTAGGCGGCCTTCTTGACCGTTCTGAATGTCTAGGGGTTGCAGGGGACTCCCGGTCTACCCGCTCGCCTGCCAGGCTGGGTAGACCAGGACTGAAGTCCAGTGAAGTCAGGTTGACTCGGTTCCCTTTGGCTGACCAGTCCTGGTCGGCCCAAATCAAAATCCAATCGTGCAGCAAAGTCTGCAGAGCTGTCTCTCAATGCAGTTTGCCAGTCCTGTTCAGCAGATACTGTCTGTCTGTCCAGGGGAAGCTCTCCTATGGCCTTTTCCCCGTCTCATTGAGTAAGAGTTCTGTTGGAGCATGAAAGCTCCTCTGTTGGGCCGCTGTCGCATGGCCCTTGCATGCGGCCCTCTTGAGAGTCCTGAGCCAGCGACTGGTTCGCTAGCCTCCGACACAGCTGGTCAATGTGCCGGCGAATGACTCATCCATCTTCCAGGACCACCTCATAAGAGAGTGGCCCTGATACCTTAACAACCATGGCAGCCACCCACAAAGCCCTTGCCCGTAATTCCGCATCCAAACCCGGTCACCCACTTGCAAATTCCAAGGTGCCTTTGGCTGAGCAGAGTCCGAGGCAACCCAGTTGGGGTGCAGCCTGTCCTGCTTGGTGGTCAAACGTCGGCCCCATCTGAGTTTGGCAGGGCTTCTGCCCATGGCGGTACAGGTAGTTGTGCGTTGGCAGAGTAGAAAATCTGCCAGTCTGTGGTGCCAATCCCTTGTGACAATCTGTTTTAGTGATTCCTTGGTTGTGTGGACTATGCGTTCCACTTGGCCATTCGAGGCCGGGAGAAAGGGAGCCAATGTGGCGTGCCGTATTAGATTTTCCCTGAGGAAAGACTGGAATTCAGAAGCGGTAAACTGAGCCCCATTGTCTGAGACTAACACGTCTGGAAGTCCGTGTGTTGCAAAGTTTTTGTGCAGTTCCTGGATGGTCCTGGCAGTAGTCATAGTAGGGACTGGTGCGATCTCTAACCATTTAGAATGGCTATCTACCACTATTAAAAACAGCTGTCCGACAAAATCAATGTGGATTCTTGATCACGGTGTGTGTGTCCTCCCATCGGTGGACAGGGGTTTGCAGCATCTCCGGTCTGGATTGCTGGCATGTATAGCAACCATATACTTGTGCCTCAATGGCTTTATCTAGCCCTGGCCACCAAAGGTAACTCCTTGCAAATGCCTTCATGTGGACTATTCCAGAGACTCTAGGACCCTGGGCCTTAAAGAGCTCAGGACTATGACCCTACTTCCCCAAAGGATGCACCCCTTATGAGTTGAAAGCTCATCTTTTCTCATGAAGAAACTCTGAAATTCTGGCCCTGGACATTTGTCCAGCCATCCTGTGTGTACCCAGTTTAGCACATGACTCAGTGTTTTGTCAGCTGCTGTCTCAGCAGCTATGTCCCCAGAGTGAAGGGGAGATTCCGGCAAATCCTGGATAGCCAGGATGCATGCAGCTGGAGCTGGAGCTGGCTCCACATGTGGCAGGGGCAACCTGCTCAGGCCATCTGCATGGCCCATTTCCTTGCCCGGTTTGTGAATCATCCTGTAGCTGTAGGCTGACAGGAAGATAGACCACCTCAGCATTTGAGGAGACAGAATCTGAGGTGTCTGTTTGTTTGTGGTGAACAACCCTAGGAGTGGCTTGTGGTCCGTGAAGACCATGAACTGGCGGCCATACAAGTAGTCATGGAACATTTTAACTCTGGCCACAATGGCCAGAGGCTCCTTGTCAATTTGTGTGTAGTTGCACTCTGCGGACGATAGGGTCCTGGAGTAATACGCGATGGGCTTCTGCCTCCCATCAGCCATTAAGTGGCTTAACACAGTCCCAACCCCATACGGGGATGCATCACACGTAATGCAGACAGGCAGCTGCTCATTGAAATGAGTGAGAACTGAGTTCGATGACAGCAGTGGTTTGACTGCTTGGAAGCTACTCTCGTGGACACTGGTCCACTGCCACTGAGCTTGTCTATCCAAGAGCCGGTGTAACGGCTCTGCCACTGTGGCTTTGTTTGGGAGGAAGGCATGGTACAAATTCACTTTGACCACCACTCAGGAGTTTTGGAAGTCTGTGAGTAGTAGATTAGACGGCCAGAGCTTGGCCCATCTGTTGCTACGATGGCATAGGTGCCTGAATGTTTCTTGTGAAATGATGGACGTGGCTGAGCCCGTGTCCAGTTCCATCTTGCATGGAACTCCTTGAAGCTTGACCTGTAGTCTAAGCTTCTGCTTTAGGGGGCGATGGGCACCAGTGCGGAATACGCTCCTTCAGCTGGAGCAGAACCCCACTCGGTGTGGACCCAGGGCCTCGGTACCTCTCCTGAATGTGTCTTCTTTCGGGCGGTCCCTCTGATGACCTCGGCAGATGGCGGTGATGTGGCCTGGTTTGCCACAGGCCCGGCACGTTGCAGATCGGAATCAGCAATCCACGCGTTGATGGCGGCCTTCGCAGCCCATGCATCTAAGGAATGGAACTGCCTTCTCAGCTGGCTGTGGTCCCTTCTCCAGGTGCTTTCGTAGCTGGTCGACTTCGTAGTCTGAGTCGGTGTCTTCCATCTGCTCAGCGTCCTCGTAGTGGATGGCTTCGGTGTTTGTCGCATTTTTTGGATGGCCGCAGCACTTTAATGGCCCCTCTGGCAGCTTCATCTGCCATGACCTCCTTCAAGGACTCCTGTAGCAAGAGAGTCTCCTTAGCAAACAGTTTTTGTTGGAGCTCTCGATTCCGGAGTCCGCAGACTAAGCGGTCTCGTAGTCTCTCCTCCAAATCCGCGAAATTGCAGAGTCGGGATGCTTGACGAAGAACGGCAATGAATTCTGTTGCAGACTCACTGGGTTGTTGCTCCCGCTGCTCAAAAGCGTGCCTCCACACTATAATGGATAACTTGGGCTCAAAATGGTCTCAGATCTTTTTTTTAAGTCTCCATAGGTGACCGACTCGAGCGGCCCCGGGGCGACCAGGTTTTCTGCAATGTCAAAGGTGGCGGGGCCGCACACGCAGAGGAGTGTCGCGGCCTTCAATCCATCTTTGGTGACCTGGTTGGCACGGAGGTAATTTTCGATGTGGGAGATGTAGGACGCCCATCTCTCCGGGTGAGTTACGTCGAATTCTTCGAGCTTCCCGACCTTTGCCATGGTGGTTTGTTTTTTCATTCAATGCCTTGCGCTGCTGGCTTCTGTGTAGGCTTTAGGATGGATCCTTAGGGCGTGGTGGTCTCCAGCGTGGCTTGCTGGCAGACCAAGGGGGGGAACGTAGTTCCTGCCAGGCTCTGTGCTGACCTCACCCTCTAGTGACTTCCAGCTCTCTCAATGTAGCAGCACATCCCATCCTCGTCGCCACTGTTATATCTTCAGTTCTTTAGGCATTGAACAAGGCAGAGTTTTGAAACAGCAAACAAGTTTATTAACTCAGAACAGAAGCAGCCCTAATAACTGCTGCACAGCTATTTATACAGTTAGCCTCTAGGTGGCAACCAATAGGTTTAAAGTAACAGTTTTCCGCCCCAAACCTCATTATAAGCTTGGAGACAGCCAGTCTGGCTTTCAGTAACAGCAACTGTTAAACAATACAGCAATGTAGGTCAGACATTAAGCAAGTGATTTAAAACATTTGTGGCCAATACATTACAGAAACTACTACTATTACTACTACTACTATTACTACTACTACTGCTGCTGCTGCTGCTGCTGCTAAAGTTGGAAGGGACCCACCCTCTGCTCAGGCAGGAAACCCTATACCATTTCAGACAAATGGCTGTCCAATCTCTTCTTAAAAACTTCCAATGTTGGAGCATTCACTGCTTCTGAAGGCAGGTTGTTCCACTGATTAATTGTTCTAACTGTTAGGAAGTTTCTCTTTAGTTTTAGGTTGCTTCTCTCCTTGATTAGTTTCCATCTGTTGCTTCTTGTCCTGCCTTCAGTTCCTTTGGAGAATAGCTTGACTCCCTTTTCTTTGTGGCAGCCCCTGAGATATTGGAATATTGCTATCATGTCATCCCTCATCCTTCTCTCCATTAAACAAATAAGAGTCCCCAAACGCTATTAGAACAAAGAAATTTCATTTAAAACATTCTTGATTTTATATTAGGAACTGTCATCTCCCTGTCTTTTTTGCCACTCAAGAAAAACCTAAAAAAATGCTGCACAAAGAATCCAAGATGGTCAAAATAGAGAAAAGTAGGGTCATCTTCAGTACGGCTGGCACACTGAAAGGCATCGGCTGCTACAAATGTACCTTCCAAGTATTGAGTTAAATCTTCCAAACTCCTTACAATGAATATACTTGTATTTGTGGAGCTCCAGAAATAGCAGATGTAATACATCTATTATTTTGAATGTCAACTATTTAAGAAAGAGGGAGATCAATATCTTGGATTGCACTTTAGAGAAACAATCTAATGGCATCCTAATATTTTAAAAAATGTATTTTCTCTGTGCTCAGAATTCAAAAATTTTATATCATAAAGCCCTTTTCAGAAAGAAATTATGATCTGATTATAGTAAATTCTGGGGTTATAAAGAAATACTGTTTTCATTCTTTATGCTTATTCTACTTATTTTTCTAAATTCTGTTTTTACATGCAGTCTTGTTAATGTTCTGTGTTTTATATTCTGTATCTTGATATGGCCTAATGACTAATCAACAGGAAATGTTCTAATATGTGCATGAGAAAAAAGTTGGATTCATTAAAAGCTAAATATTGGGACTTGGTAGGATCCCAAATATAACACAGAATTCTTCATTGTTTTTTCAGGTCAGTGATAGAATTGCTTCAGAGGCTCTGAGTGATAAAACTCAGTTCCCTTTTTTCCATCCGATGCTCTCCAAAGAAGGGATCCAGTACCCAGGAATTGTCCAAATTCTCCTCCATTTTGGATGGACCCTGATTGGTCTTTTTACTTCAGACACAGAGAAGGGAGAGAATTTCATGAGGACTTTTACTCCTATGCTTGTCAAAAATAAAATTTGTGTTGTTATATCACAACGATTGTCAGTGACTGGACATACTACATTCCTCAGGGATGCCCTCTCTAAGTGGAGACAAGTCAACGTCTTTGTTCACTTCATAGAATTTGTCTCCCCTTTGGACAGAATTCTTCTCTTCCATTCAGCACTTGAAGATTTGCCAGGACCCATTGAAGGGAAAGTCTGGATCATGACAGTGGTTGGACTATTTTTAGTGGAAAAGGATAGGTGTCTCAAGTACGTCCATAGTATTTGGAGCTTTCTATTTCAGGGGAAAAATAATAATGCCTTTAAAAGATATTTCTTTGTGGAACCTGAATTTCAAACTGAGTATTTTCAGTGTTCTGTTTCAAAACACATCTTTTCTGTCAAAGGCCGGAGAAGATGCACCCAGAAAGCACCAGTGGAGACCCAAGAGAAAAAGAATAGAATGGAGATCCAAAATGATGTCTATACCTACAGTGTCATTAAGATTCTGGCCCACGCCTTAAGTGCTGCATCCAGACCCCAGAGGAGAAGGAAGAAGGGTGAAGAGGGGTTGGGGGCTCCAAGGCTGCAGCCGTGGAAGGTATGGGGTCCCAACAAGGATCCATCAAACTGAATTCCTTCTCAGGGTCTTTTGTGCTCTCTGGGCTTGGTGGTTTAAGATCTTAAGCTTCTGTAAAACATCTCCTTCTTATTGGAAGAGTGCTGCATCCTCCCTTCAACAACCAAGACCTTTTACATATTCAAAAAAAAGTTCCCAGACTTTTTCTGATTTTAAACTCCTGTAACCTAGGACAAGAAACAATGGTTGGAAACTGATCAAAGAGAGAAGCAACCTGGAATTAAGGAGAAACTTCCTAACAGTGAGGACAATTGATCAATGGAACAGCTTGTCTTCAGAAATCGTGGGTGCTCCATTTATGGAGATTTTTAAGAAGAGACTAGACAGTCACTTGTCTGAGATGGTATAGGTCTGTGATTGCGAACCTATGGCATGCGTGCCACAGGCGGCACACGGAGCCATCTCTGTTGGCACATGCACCATTGCAACAGATAGAGGGATGCTGGGCTGGGCTGTTCCCCTCTCTGCACATGCGGAGTCTGGGAATAGCTGAGGGATCTGGGTGGGGTGAGGCTATAAAAGGAGAAACTTTGGGCGGGAGCAGCATTTGGTGCAAACAGCGAGTGAGCATAAGCTGACAGTTGTAAGTTTCAGTCTTGGCTGGCCACTGGCCTCAACAGGCCCCAATGAAGCAGCATTCAGTCATTGGCTGCCCAGCCTCATGGGGCGGTGGCGATGGTGGCAATGGTGGAGGATGGGTGGCCTGGTATCTGAAGCTGTCTTGGCTGTCCACTGGCCTCAGCAAGCCCCAACGAGGCAGCATTCAGTCACCGACTGCCCAGCCTCATGGGGTGGTGGTGATGGTGGCGGCAGTGGTGGCAATAGTTGGGAGGGGGGATTGGGTTCTGGCCCCTTTTACCTCATCTAGGGGCTAGGTAGAAGTTGCCTGCCTAGCGTCATGTGTGGCAGCAGCAGCGGCGGCAGCAATCTGTAAGGCCCTGCCTCAGCTGAATCTCTCAGGAAAGCAGAACTCTTGAAACTGGCATCGTTTCAAAAGGAACTTTTATTGAGAATCAGTGACAGCAAGAGAAAGCAGGCAGAATCTGAAGTTCCCAGGTGGAATTGTTAGGCTAAACCCCATCGTTCAAAACCCCTCCCAACTTCCCACTCCATAGGAGCCAATCCAGAGGTGCAAAGAGGTTGTGAGAACTCCAGGCGGAAACTGTGGTAAGATGTTCCCAAGCATCTCTTCCTTGGTGAAGTGAGGCAGATGACCTCCGGCAGCAGAACCGAGTCAACAAAGCAAAGCTAAACACATCACAGGAGAGCTCCAAAGGTCCCCCTCCGATCAGGATGGCAGCATCAAGACAGGGATCTATAGGGACTTGAGAGAAGCTGGGAATTTTTAAAGGAGACCAAAATAACTTTGTCCAAGTGTTATTATAATTTTTGCATCACAA
>NW_015388795.1:77611-82628 GCF_001527695.2 Protobothrops mucrosquamatus
TCACAGTTAAAGTTGCTCAACAAGGTGGGGAAAATATTGATGTCTTTTCTCTTTTTTCTAAAGCTGTTTCAAGTGTGCTAAACCCAGTCAAAAAAGTGGGCATGTTTCAGTTCTATTGACCAAGGTTTTCCTTCTGATGCTGTCATGCTGAATCCTGTTGTCAGCTGATCCAAAATGAGATATGGGGTTATTGTTATTTGGGACACAAATAGTTGCCATTTAGTGTCCCTTCGGCATTTTAGTATCACCATAAAACTGGTGAGACAGGGCCTTATATGCTGGAGATTTTGCTGTTAATATCTTCAGGTTCCCTAGTTTTTTGTCTTCAAATATCAAAGATGAAGGCAATTCTGTTGACCAGTCTCTGAATTCAGATTTGGACTGAATCCAATGAAATGGAATCAAGATTAGATGGAGGTCCTGTTGGTACAATTGTTAAATAAACTTCATCTTGCCTTGATAGGAGTCAGTGGTCTCCCAAAATTGCAGGCTCAGAGTCTGGGATATTTTTAATCAGCTGAGAAGATGCTTATACCTGCCTCTTTCTAACCCCACTGGGATAGTGGAATTTAGGAAGGAAGTCCAAGGCTTTCAGTTCACATGAAATAATAATGACTGTGTTGAAACGCACTTTGGTTGTCCACGTAAGCCTGCACACGGCTATGTCGTTCTTCGTTCTCCAGTTGTTCCCTATGGGACAAGAAGGTGGGCTCCTGGAGTGTTCTCCGAAGGCCTTGTGCCCTGGCCACTTTGTCCGCCACGTCTCGTTGGCTTCTTATGAACTCAAGATCATCTTGAGTGGCCTTCATTTTGGCCTTCCTTATATCTGCCTCAGCTTCTGCTTCAGCCTCTGCATCAGCTTCTCTTTTAGCTACTTCCGCGTCGGCATCAGCCTTCATTTTAGCTGCTTCCGCCTCTCTTTTGACCGCTTCCGCGTCTGCATCAGCCTTCATGTTAGCTGCTTCCACCTCTCTTTTGACTGCTTCTGCGTCTGCATCAGCCTTCCTTTTAGCTGCGTTGGCCTTTCTTTTGGCTTTCATTCGAGCGTCTTCTATTTCCATCGCCTGCAATTCCTTCTTCTTCAGCTGCTCTTCTTGTGCCACGCGAAAAACAGCTTCAGCAGCATTAGCATCTCTGATGGCTTGCTCTTCTTGTGAAATTCGGGAAGTTCGGCTGTGGCGAGAAGATGCTTTCGAATTGCGGGAGCCACCTGTGAGGTGAGATTGTTGAGACACGCTGGAATGTGCCCTGGATATGTGGCGAAAGGATGAGGCCCTTCCAGACGCATGGGATGGAGCCATGTGCGACTGTTGGGACGGTGCATGTGAACGGCGGGAAAGTTCAGACCCTGCCCTGTCAACCGGTCTGTCTCTCAGGCGAGGCTCGCATTCTGGAGGGCGTTGTGGGCTCTCTAGAAGCTTCTTGCGTTCCTCGTTCAGTAACCGAAGACTTTGCATGTCGCGGTCGACTTCTGAGTCTATTAATTGCTGCTGGATGTCCTTGAGTTGCCGTTCGGAGTCCATCCATTGTGTGAAGGCGTCTTCCTTATCTCCTTCCAGTGTGTGCGCACGTTCAGGGGAGAGATCCTTCTTTTGCTCTTGGTAGAGTTTGTGCCATCTCTCCCAGCATCTTTCATGGCGCTTGTACACGGTGTGCCATTTCTCCAACAGGTTTGCATGCATGGCTTCAGTTGGCTTTCTTTGTTGTCTCAGGTCATAGTGACTTTGAGACGTCTTTGGTCTTACTGAGGCTTGAGCGTCAGCTTCTGTGTACAGGTCAAGGGAGGCTGTTTGCGGCGCTTCTCCTTGGCCGTCTGGTTGGGGTGGCTCGACTAGGCTGGTTGGTTGAACCCCTTCATCTAGATCAGCGGGACGCTTCGCCATGGTTAGGATAGGTTCAGTGATCTTCTCAGCTATTTTGAAGCAAATTTGAAGAACTTCTCTCTTTGACCACTAGGGGTCGCTACTTGCAGATCAGCTTCAGAGGTGCTGTCTGCGGGTGGGGGTGCCTGGGGGCGTTCTCCTGTGCTGCTTAGCTGTTTAGAAGTGAATTAGATGAACTTCTATTTTTGACCACTAGGGGTCGCTATCTGCGTATCAGCTACCGGGGTGATCTTCTTTCGAGGTACACCCTTTGTTCACTAGAGGGCTTTCTCTGGGCGTGATTAAAGGCTCGCGTGTAGCTCCTCCTTTAACCACTAGGGGATGTCAGAAGAGAGGTCAGCCAAATTCTTCCTATTACCACGTTCCTGCAGTGGCCACTGAGAGGCATGAACTCCCACCTGGTCGTTAAGTTGCAGGCTGGAACACACTGGGTATTCAGCTTGTGATATTAGGCAAGGATTGTTGGCAGTGCTTCCTTCTCCTTTGTCACTCAAAACTGGAAGAAACTTGGGTGTTCAGCTTGATTGGGTGAAAGCTCTAGTGGGGGGTGTATGCTGAATTAAATTATCAAATTGTTGTGATGTGAAAAGAAAAGAAAAATTTTTTTTTCAAGGTGTCACGTGCAGATTGGCCACCAGGGGGCGCTGCTGCCCTGCTAGTGGGGCTGGTTCTGCCCCTGCCTCCTTATTCCATTAACACCGGTTGAAATTCCAGGCATTCCTAAGGGAGGAGGGAGTTTAGCATCTTCCGCCAGTATTGTGGCTTTATGAGGGAGAGAAGGCAGCTTAATGGCTTAATTGCTCTCCTTAGCGACCAGTTGCTAAGGTAAGTGAACAAAGGGACGGGAAGGGGCCCCTCTGTGCTCTTCTCTGAAGAAGGAGTGATCTGTAGTTGCTTTGTTGATTTAAACATTTAGTTTTTAAATCCTTGTTGCATTAGGCAGGGTGAGAGACAGGCAGTGAAGAGTGTATAACAAGGGGGGGTGTTGCCCCTTCCACGCTCTACCTGAACTTTAGAAGCAGTTTAAACAGTTCTTTTGCAAACGGTCTGCTGAAGCACTTCTCTCACTGCCGGCAAGGAAGGGGGGAAGGGGGGTTTCTATGGCAACTGCTTTCCTCTCTTGAACGGAGATCCATGCAAGCAGCTTAATGGCTTGCAGAATTTACCAGCAAATTAACAATACAATGCACTGAATCACACCTTCTTTGAAACGCTGTCTGCCAAGCAGATACAGTGACATTTCTTTTGCAGGCAATCCTTGGAAACATTGAGTTACTTTCACATGCAAGAGAGACTTTTCTTTACTTCTTTAAAGTTTGAAGATCAGAGGAAAATTAATCTCATCAAATTGCTATAGCAGGAGATCAGAGGAGAATTAATCTGTCAATTTACTATTCTGTCCTAGACAGGAGATTTTGCCTTATTCCAATCTGGAACAGATAGATAACTCAGAGGAACAAACAGAAAATATTGCTTTATTCTGGGAATCCTAAACAATGACTTACAGTTTGTAGAGGTGCGTCCAAAATAGGTTTCTGCAATTTGATTGTCCCACAGGTAAATTGACATTAGATTTTCCCCTCTTCTCCCAAGCGTCACATGGTGGGGTGATCGTGGAGTCTGCAGCCGTGTGGCTGCATGTGAATGGCCAAAGAACAAAGGAACTAACCCCAGGCTAGTGTCCAGGGATGCCTTTTGAAGCTCCGCCCCCTGACCCTTGCTCCCTCCCCTTGCCCTGTTACATAGGGATACATAGAGTTATACAAGATACATAGAGTTATGGTTACATAGAGTTATGCAAGGTTAAATGGATCCATGTGATCCAGAACAACTGGTCTGATGTGAGCTCATTTATGGATTGATTGATTAAATTTGTTTGCTGCCCATCTCACCATGATAATGGCTTGAAAACTGAAGTACTGAAGCATCGCTTTGGTGCAAAAAAAAATATTGATATCAGAAGTAAAAAAAGAGGCAGTTTTGAAGGAAACATTACTTAGATTTGGGCATTGGCTTGTAAGAGTGCACTTCATCTGAAAATCCCTTGAATGCAACTGTTTAGCTGTTTAGCTGCCTTAGAACACACCGAGAGCCTACAAATCAAACTAATAATAAATGTGAGTGTGTATTTCCGTGTCAGATTGTGTCACCTAATTGTATTCTCTCAACAGATATGACCTTGTGTTGGATACCTTGGGTTGAATATCCCTTTCACACATAAGGCTCACATTCATGACCCTTTTTGAGGGACACGTTCTCATGACCTCACCTCCTTCTCACCTCACTATAGTTTTAGAAACTAGTCAGTCAGTTTTAGTTTTAGTTCACCAGCATAGTTGCCATATAAATTGAACATATATATATATATACAAATAAAGAACATCTTTAAAGTTGACAACTCTTATTTGTAAGGACATTTCCCTTTTTATCTTAACCAGAGATAATTTTGACTCCTTTCAAAGGAAGCAGCTTTGCAATGTTTTATGTACTCCAGAAGAAACCTTTCCAGATCCTACTGGTCAAAAGTTTCTTTTTTTCATCACAGTTTTATTCTATTTCAATAAATCCAATGAAATGAACATGTAATATATATTTTACAATAAAGTTTACTCTAAAATGTGGATATTTTAAGATCAAGCATTTATGAAGAATGGAGGAATGCATGTTAATTCCACTATGAGGAGAAAAACACTGGTTATCACTCTCCACTTTCATCTCTCCAGACGTTGTTAAGTAGAAAGCTACTTTATTGTAATCTGATAAATCAGAAGAAAAAGGGAGGAACTGAATGAAGCATCTTCCTGAAATTGTACCTCCTGCAACCATTTGGAAGTGGTCAGAGATTTCATATTTGCCTACTTGAAGCCCAGAGACGACTTGGCTGATGTTCATGTCTACCTCCATCTTACATGGATGGTGAGTCCTAAAATATTTCCTTTGGCATTTCTTCTTTCTCTGCTCAGTCTCTGCCTCAGTCTAAATGTGTGGGAAAATGCCATCCTGGGTTTGTCAAGCAGGGTCGAGAAGGAGAGCCAGTTTGCTGCTACGACTGCATTCCTTGTCCAGAGGGGACCATCTCCACTCAGGAAGGTGGGTGACACCATAGGGAAACTTTGATCAATATGCATGTTAAA
>NW_015388795.1:83787-95525 GCF_001527695.2 Protobothrops mucrosquamatus
CTGCTTCTGCAGTATGATCTTCTTGCTGAACTTGCGTGTGTTGGGCGCTGCTGCAGCCATAGCAGATGAGGCGGCGGCTGCCGAGGGAGATGAAGCTGAGAATGAAGAGCCCGGTGCAGCGGCCCTGGAACACTCTGCTGGCACTGCCATCTTGCGGCACCCGGCGCCGGCATCTTGTGTCACCTCATGCCCCACCTCGCGCAGCCTGCACGGCACCATCTCCTCGGCCTGCCACTGCTTCTGCAGAGCGATCTCACCGAACTTGCATGGGTTGGCCACAGCCACAGTGGACAAGCCCAGCACAGCAGCCCCGGAACACCCTGCTGGTATCGCCATCTTGTGGCGCCCAGCGCCAGCATCTTGCAGCGCCCAGTGCCGGCATCTTGCGTCACCTCACGCCCTGCCTCGCATAGCCCACATGGCGCACATTGGGAAACCGAGTGTGCCGCCTGCTCAGCCCGACGGGCAGAAGCCGCCGGTGGACTCTCACTCCTGGCCTGCTCTGCACGCCACCGCCCAGGTTTGATTCTTCCATTTATCATTTAAACTGGTTTAATACTTCCATTTATTTCCTTTTATTCCCTTAAAACTGGTTTGATTCTTCCATTCATTGCCATTTATTCTCTTAAAACTGATTTAATTCTTCTGTTTATTTATTTCTGATCCAGGAAACCTATAACCTCCATGCCATTTCTCACTCTTCTTATTCCTTTCTGTTTTGCTTTTTATTCCCTCTCTTTTATATATTTTCTTTCATCTTCACTGAAAGAAAATCCCTCCAGATCCCCACTATAATCTATGGTTCAAATGAAAGCAGCCTGTTTTTATTTATTATTTACTAACATTCTATAAATCTTGGCCCCACATTTAAAGGCAGGGTAAACATGCATTAAAATACATGCAGTGGCAGCACAGCATTAATGGCAGCCGGGGCTGTCTTTTTTGCCTCAGCCGGCTGCCCAGCCTGGTAAGTGGTGGCAATAGTAGGGGGGGCGGCCTGGTGTCTGAAGCTGCCTCAGCTGGCTGCTGGCCTCAGCAGGCCCCAACGAGGCTGCATTCACACTCACCGGCTGCCCAGCCTCGTGGCAGCAGCAAGGGGTGGGCGTGCATGCGCCAGAGTGTGAAAAATGGTCTTAAGTCACATTTTTAAGTGCCGTTGTCACTTCAAACCATCACTAAGTGAACTGTTGTAAGGTGAGGACTACTGTACTTTATCCCTTTTTTCCTTTTTGGGGGGGGTCATCAAGTTTTTGACACCTTGCTAGGCGACTGGAAAAGCCCTTTTAGAGTACCTGGATTGCAGCTGCTTTCTTGCAGGTATATGGAATGGCGTGGGACCCACAGGGTTTGCAAAGTTAGGTGAGGAAATTGGTTACAGCTTTTTAGGAAAGATAAAACAGACTACCAAGAATGCTTTATTGACCATTCTTTGTCCAGATTTTATTTCAGTTGCATCTACTAATACAGGCATTCTGCTTCAGATTTCTCTGCTATTTTCAGTATCTGGTAAAACGAACGAGTACTTTTCCAACAACCTGTAAAATCCAAGACACTGCTTTCATTGTTTAATTCCCCCTTCCTAGATTGTTGATTCAGGGAATATCCATTTCTTTAGTGTTAATTAATAGTGTTAGTTATTTAGAGATAGATTTGTACTGGTTGCTTCATTTTTTTTAAATTTTGTGTTTTTTTAGACTCCAGGTCTTGTACATCCACCCAAAAATGACAACAGCCAAAAAAACAAAAACAGATAGTGGAAGATTATTCCAAGAGGCCAGGACATGGTCATTTGGAGTGATTGAACGCAGTGGGAAAGCATTATGTGTTCTATGCAACGAAAGTGTTGTGTGTCGCACATCAAGTGTCAGACGGCACTTTGAAACCAACCACAGAAATGTTGCCCAACTTGGTGATAATGAAAGGAAAGAGTTTCTTGAAGGGAAATTGAGGAGCTATCATTCCCAGCACCTTAGTTTTTCCAACTATCTTTCCAGAATGAATCATCTGACAGCTGCCAGTTTTAAAATTTCACTGTGCATAGCAAAACATGGTAAGCCCCTCTCTGATGGGGATATTATCAAAACGGCCATGTTGTCTGGAAGTGATTCTCTTTTTCATGATTTCCCAAGCAAGGATAAAATTATTCAACGCATCTCTGAGATACCACTGAGCAGAAACACCGTTAAAGATCGAGTCCAGTGCATGGCAAGTGATGTTAATCAGCAGCTCACCACTGACTTACAAAAGGCAGCCTGTTACTCCATGTGCTTGGACGAAAGCACAGATATCAATAACCATGCAAGGCTGTCAGTAATTTTGCGTTATGCTGTTGGTGACATCATGAGAGAGGAGCTGCTGAAACTGATGTCTTTGCCTGAAAGAACACAAGGTGTAGATATCTACAATGTTATGAAGGAAGCTTTTTTGTCACAAGACATAAGACCAGAAAAGGTGGTTTCAATTACAAGTGATGGAGCACCTTCTATGGTGTGGGCAACATATGGTTTCATACAGTTGTTTCTTCAAGAAACAAAACATAAAGTAATTCATCATTCACCAGGAAGCTCTTTGTGCCAAGGAAAGGAACAAAAAATTTGACAATGTCCTCAAAGATGTCACAAAAATAGTGAATTACATCATGGCTCATGCTCTGAATTGTTGGCAGTTTCGAGTACTACTTGAGGAGGTTCAGGCACAGTATGATTGTTCATTTATATATAATAATGTCCGGTGGCTGAGCAGAAGACGAGTCCTGGATAGATTTGTGGCCTGCTTGGATGAAATTCGGCTGTTTATGCATGAAAAAGGGCAAAAATATCCACAGCTCATTGATATGGCCTGGCTTACCAACCTCATGTTTTTTACAGACTTTACACACCACTTCAGTCTGCTCAACAAACAATTACAAGGTCCAGGGAAAACAGCAGAAAGGATGTTTTGTGACATCCAAACATTTGAGAGAAAACTGCAGGTTTTTGAAAGAGACCTTGAAAGTGGGAAGCTGAAATATTTTCCTAGTCTAAAAGTTCATTTAGAAAATTCTACATTTGCAGACAATCCTACAAGCCATCAGGAAATCTACAAGGAATTTTCTAGCATTGTAGCAGCTGCAAAGGTAAATGTTAGTAACAGATTTTCACAGTTCCGTAAGATGGAGACAACCCTGTGTTTTCTTACTTCTCCAGATAAAGCCAAATTTGAAGAACTTGATCTTTCCTCCTTAGAGTGGTTAGATTGAGGAAATCTGGAAATGGAGCTACTGGGATTTCAGGAAAATACTATCTAGAAACCTGCATGAAACACTAGAGAAGATGAAAGGGATGACAAAGGACAGCACAGTTAGTTCTGATAAGGAAATCCTCAAAGTGTGGAATTCTCTGCCAGATAATTTTGAATCCATGAAAGCACTTGGAATTGCTTTCCTTACTTTGTTTGGATCATCTTACGCTTGTGAGCATCTGTTTTCAGCTTTGAATGATATCAAATCTGACACCAGAAGCAGATTAACAGATGACCTGAGTGCTGCATATGTTGCTCTCAAACTTACAAACTATGAGCCAAGGGTAGATAAATTATCAGCAGGCATACAACAGCAGAAATCACATTAATTCTTTAAAAGCATGCCAAATGCAAACTTTTACTTTTCAATAAAAGCTTGTTTGTATCATTGAAAGCTCTGTTGTTGTGTTTTTGGGAGGTGGAGTGAGTGGGGGATTTTTAATTTTTGCCTCGTTTTACTCTTTTAAAAAGAACGCACCCCAATGCCCCCCTGCATAGCCAGAAGGCTTGCGCCATCACCGTTCTCCTGCCATGCTCCCCCAGCCCCTCTTTCCCTTCCTTTGAAACAAACAACCCCCCCCCCAATCCTCCCGTTCCTTCCTTCTGAATTAAAACGAGAGAAAGACAAGTTTTTTCTTTTGTGGTCTTTACATATTTAGCCTGCAGCTAGAAGGAAGTGGGGAAGAAAACCATCATGAGACACTCTTCTGTTTTAACTTTTTTTCCTTGTCGGCTTTTGGAGTTTTCATCCTGTTTTCATGAGAGGACAGTATTTGGGACAGGGTGTAGCTGCCCTTCTCCTCCAAGCCATCATCTGAGCAAGACACCCGCCTGTCCGCACTCTTCCCCCTCTCTGAGGCTTTCATTGAGGATTGGTGGGGGGGCTGTTTGGTTTTTATTCCCCTCCCATCTGCTGGGTGGTTGCAGCAGGTTTGGTCTCTTCTGTTGTGCTTTGAGGTTACCCACGAAGCACGTTTGTTTTGTGGGGGGGGATCCCCACTCTGGTTGCTAAGCTTGCTTAAACCATCTTCCACCTCCTCCTCCTCACCGGAGCCCCCATTTGTCTGCAACCTGCCTTAGCCCCTGCCTCACCTTGCCTTGCCCCACGGCAATGGCACCCCTGCCCTGCCCCGTCCCTTGCCTTACTTCACCCTGCAGCCTCCTACCCACTGCCTCACCCGCCAGAGAACCCCTGGATCGCCCCCAATCCTTCCCGGCCCCCACAGGCATCTCTCCTCAGGAGCAACATCGAGGTGGCCACGCCCACTTGGCCATGCCCATTCGGTGGCCATGCCCACTTGGCCACGCCCATTCGGTGGCCATGCCCACTTGGCCACACCCATTCAGTGACCACACCCACTTGGCCACACCCATTTGGTGGCCACACCCACTTGGTCATGCCCATTCAGTGGCCACGCCCCCAGCACCCGGCGATGTATAAGTGGGTTTCAGGTTGCAGTTTGGGCACTCGGTCTCTAAAAGTTTCGCCACCACTGCCCTAAACCAACTTCTGGGTGGTTGTGGCAAGAAATCAGGTCACACCACCCATCGCATTATGGGAGCTGCCACCAACTAACAGCACAATTGTTTTATTTAAACCAAGAAATGTCAAAAATTAATGGCTCTCATTGTATCAATATGGAAAGACAACACAGAAAGTGTCAAGGAAACTAAAACTTCTACCCACTCTACAATTTTCTCTCTCTGTGCCAATGGTGCTATCCCAGGCTGTCCCTTTCCTGCCTCTTAGCCAGCTCTCATGCAAAAAAATGTATCTAGAACAGGTGGCAAATGAAGTTTCACTTCAGTTACAAGGAATTATAAAATCAGCTCCAAATTAGGATGGATACATGGAGATCTCATTGAAAAGAAAATCCCAAACTCTTAACATAAGGCTGGGTTCAAGGATACTGAGTGCTTCCATGGAGATAAAGCACAGGCAGCACTAGAGTTAAGTGTCACCAACCTAGAATGGCACCAAACTCCATAACTCTGGGTGACCTTCCCTAGCAGCCTCTGGAGGCAAGAGACCCCATTGAAGGACAGCAGAAGTCACTTTCCTGGCTGTTGAACTATCTCCATCCAGCATGACTTTCTGGACGTGTCCTAACAGGAAGGACTAAGACCACTAGAGAACACTGCCCCAACGGGTGTATCTGTGACTTTTCTCTAACGTGCTTTTCTCCAGCTACCCCTCCTTACATGGAAGAAGTTCAGGATCCCAAGAGCAGAAGCTCCTTCTCACTGCAATCATCACCATCCCTGTCTCTGAGACCTCTTCTCCTATGTCTCCAGTGACCGCCTTTGATGTAAACATCAGACTGAAGCAACATGGAAGGGATCTTGCCTCAGAAAAGGATAAATATCACAGGTTATGCTTTTTGTGGCTCACATTACAGGACAGACAGGAGTTGTGCTCTTGAATATATTTTCTCTCTCTTTCAGGTGAATCTTGGTTTCTCTGTCTGAATCAGGAAAGCCACTGGATATTCCACCCTGTCAGAGTGCTTTGAATTCTAATTCTTTTTTAGAAAGAGTAAGGAGATTGATTCCGCCCCATGAATTATGGACATCCTGATTCTCCTTCTGCTTCTGGTGCTGCTGCTGTCCCAGCCACTCTCTGGGAAGCTGAGAATGAAGTGCCCACTGAATTTTGATAACCAGGATGGAAAAAAGCCATGGAGCTATTATAGGCCAGGAGATCTTCTCCTTGGTATAGTCATCTCTCCATCAGGAATAACATCTGCAACATTACCTTTCAACCTGGCTCCTTCTAATCAGATTCGGCTGTAAGTCATGAGATGGAGTTTCATTCCCTCCATTTACAGTTCTATCACTCTTCTTCTTTTTTCTTGTTTTACTTACTCTTATATTACAGGTTCTGACAAATTTTTTGAATCCTTTTGATTAACACAGCCCCTCTCTTTTGCCTTATTTTCTGAGAGTAGAAACACGAGGCAAATGAAACCTGAAAGAAGTCCACATTATTTTTCTCTTTCTGTTCAATTCTAAATTCATGACTGGAATACTGACTTTGGTTGAAAGTAATGATTAAAATAGTTCTAATTTCCTCTGCCCAACCATTTCCATATTTTTATAACCGAATAATAATAATAATAATAATAATAATAATAATAATAATAATAATAATAATAATAATAATAGAATATGACTTGTTTTTAGAACAGCTTCTCTGGGTCACTTATCAAAAATCTACTTCCCTTAATGGTGGTTCTTCTTTAATGACTGAATTATTCTGGGCTATAATATTAATACTGGTAAAAATAATGTATGTTTCTGATTTGTTAAATCTTTTTGAGGACTACCCCCATCCTCAACACTAAGAATATTAAAAGGTGATGGGTAACTATCATTTGCCCATAGTTTTGGATCAATATTGGCTTATGTTTCAGCTAGTTTGTAGAGAAAAAAGATGATTAAATGGAGAAAAAGTATTTTTGTTGTTGTTGCTGTTGGTGATGCTAATATTAACATGATCATGATTTTACGCTAGTTTATCCACTGGAAAGTTTTTCATACTACGCATGATTTGCAATATTGAACTGGTGAAGGAGAATCCCCGGCTCTTGCAAAATCTCACACTTGGCTACAACATCCATGACAACTATGATAACACCCTCGGCACTTCAGATGCCTTGATGGACATGCTCTCTACTGGAGAAGCCAATGTTCCCAACTATAACTGTGGAAGGAAGGACACGTTTTTGGCTCTTATTGATGGAGCTATCAGAGACATCTCCATCCAGATGTCAACATTAGGAGGCACCTACAAAGTCCCACAGGTTTGTGTTTGTCATTCCCTTTCTGTAAAGTAAGTGGGGTGTTGGTATGTAAGCAATAGATCCAACCATGTCTTCTCTAGGTAATTCAAGATAATTTTGAATAATAATAATGATCAGTCTATACTTTGAAAGGCATTTTACTCCCTTCCAAGAAATGGTGCCAAGTTAATAACACCCATCTCACCGCAAAAAGCCTCTTTCTCCCAAACAGCCCATTTCCTCTCTGTTTCCAAAAGCTTTCATGAAGTGTAGGCACAGGGCTGCAGATTCCCCCTAAGGTTTTTTGTAGGAGGACTGTGCCCACTGCAACATCACTACCATCAGCTTGGATGATGAAAGTTTCCTCATGATCAGGGTGTTTAAGAACTGATTCTGCTGCAAATAATCTTTTTCATCATGGCATTTGTAAGTGTTGTAAATAAGGATTGGGATATACAAAAGATCAAAAGAAATCTGTCTTTTCATGATATCATCCCAATTGTTTAGAGCAGTGGTGGCGAACCTATGGCATGAGTGCCAGAGGTGGCACTTGGAGCCCTCTCTTTGGGCATATGTGCTGCCGCCCCAGCCCCACCTCCCTCCACGGCCCCCTCCACACCAGCAGCCCCCCTAGAGGAGAGTCGCCCCCAGGCATGGCCTGCTTGGAGCAGCGCAGCCAAGGACATGGCAGCTGGGAAGTGGGGACAAGACTCCGCCCTTGCGCCCCATTGCAAACAGATGAAGCTGTGGGGCACAGATGAAGGGCATGGCTGCCATGGTGCTCCTGGGCCACCTGGGCGATCTGCGGCAGGCCATGGAGTTGAGTGGCCCTGTGGGTGGGTTGGGGTGTGGCTGGGGCAGTACGGGGGTTGGGGCAGTTTTTGGGCACTCGGTCTAAAAGGTTCACCATCACTGGCTTAGAGGCTTCTGCTGCACACTTGTGAAGGTAAGGAGAGGCTCTGTATCCAATCAAAAGATCTTCTGTATAATAGGAATGTGCAGTACAGATGGAAAAGTCCTACGGGTTAGTCCTATGGGATTACCTTTCCTACTGATGATGAAACATATATGTATTATGAACCTTTATCGGCCACTAACATTAACTAACCATTTTATTAAAAATCTACAAATATGTTAGGCAACGTATCAACTATTTTTTGCCTTAAAATTCTCATGATCAAATTAATCATAAATGGTTTGAAGAGCAATATGGCCTCTGGAGAGGAATTTCTACCAGCTGAACAATTCAAGAAATATCCCGACTGGTGGGACCCTCCATTGACAGATACTTTTTCACATATAAATAATATCTGCCATGCCCATTTGGGTCAAAGATGGCAATTGTAATTCCTATATGTACCATCCGATCATAATCTACTACTTGCCGAAGTCCAGCTGAAACTAAAAAGGATGAAAAACCCGAATCCTGCTAAACCAAGGATTGACAGAGACTTCATCATTAAACATGGAGGTAAGATAAAAGAAGAACTAGAAATTCATTTAAGAGAAACCAACAACCTGAATGATGATGATGTAGAAGCGAACTGGAATAAATTTAAAAATGCAATAGTAGAGGTAACAAATTCAAAACAGAGAGAGGGGTACCACAAGAAACAACAATGGATGACGGAGGAAATTCTTCATCTCATGGATGAAAGAAGACCTTATAAAAATAAAAACAAAGAAAAATACAATGAATTGCAGAAAACAATTAGAAGAAAAATTCGACTGGCAAAAGAAAAGTGGTTTGCAAAAAGATGCAAGGAAATAGAAGAGACAGAACGTATGCATGATAATTTCAATTTACACAAAAAAGTGAAAGAAGCAGCAGGCCTCTACAAAAAGAAAACCAACAACTTAGTTGACAAAGAGGGGGAAATTATCATAGATGAGGATGAAAAACTAAAAAGATGGATGGAATATATTGAAGAACTTTTTGAGGACAGTAGGGATGATATAGATATGGGAATTATAACAACTGGACCAAACATCACTATGCAGGAGGTTGAACATGCAATAAAAATAGCAAAAACAAGAAAAGCCACAGGACCTGATGATATCCCAGTAAAAAATTTAAAATTGCTGGAAGACAATGGGAAGAATTTTTTACTTCTTCTTCTTCTTCTTCTTGTGCCATATCTGTTATCGGACATTGGCAATCATGTTAGCAATCCTGTTTTTATCAGCAGCCACACAAAAAAGTGCTGCTGAGTTTTGTCCATTTTTTACTGCAGCTCTTCAATCAAATATATGAAACAGGAAAGATACCAAATGATTGGCTAAAATCAACTTTTGTGACAATCCCCCCAAAAATAAATGCAAAGAAGTGTATTGAATACAGAACAATAAGCTTAATGAAAATATTCCTGAGAATAATTCACACAAGAATATACTACAAAATTGAGGAGCATCTAGGTAACACACAATTTGGTTTCAGAAACAATTTTGGTACACAAGATGCGCTATTCAGCATTCACGTTTTGTACAGCATTGTAGAGATGTCAATCACAGTGTTTACATGTGCTTCATTGATTCTGAAAAAGCATTTCATAAAATAAGACACAACAAACAATTAGAAATTCTGAAACAAGTGGGACTAGATGACAAAGACATCCAAATCCTAAAGAATCTATATTGGCATCAGGTAGCCAATGTGAGACTAGGCAGAAATAAGAAGAGGGGTCAGACAGTGATGTATTCTGTCTCCACTGTTGTTCAATATCTACTCTGAGTCAATCTTCAACGAGGCACTGGAGAACATCGATGCTGGCATCAAAGTAAACAGTGTTTGGATCAACAACTTAAGATATGCTGACAATACAGTTCTGCTTGCCAGTAAGCATGAAGACCTTCAGCTCCTCATCAACAGAGTCACAGAAATATCTGAAAAATATGGCTTGAAGCTTAACACCTCGAAAACCAAGATCATGGTCATCAGCAGACAACCCGTTAATTTACCACCAATAAATTTGGAAGGAATTTAGAAAAAGTTGAAAGGATCACGCACCTCGGTTCTAATTTACATGAAAGCTGGGACATGACCATTGAAGTAAAGACAAGGATAGAGAAAGCTCAAACAGCATTCTTCAAAATGAAAAAGGTCTTCTGCAGTCACAACATAAGCCTAAGATTGAAAATCAGGCTTGTC
The DNA here is from genome assembly GCF_001527695.2 of Protobothrops mucrosquamatus. NCBI lineage: Eukaryota > Metazoa > Chordata > Lepidosauria > Squamata > Viperidae > Protobothrops > Protobothrops mucrosquamatus. The sequence continues at coordinate 93,997 of NW_015388795.1, forward strand.
AGATGTTATATTTTTTCTATCCTGCTCTATGGAGTAGAGAGTTGGTATCTGACAGAAGGCCACCTGAAGAGACTAGAAGCATTTGAAATGTGGATTTACAGGCGGCTGTTATGTATAAGTTGGGTTGACAAGATCAGAAATGAGGAGGTGATAAGCCGCCTGGGAAAGCCAAGGGAAATCATCAAAACAATTAAAAAACGAAAGTTAGAATATTTCAGACATGTTATACGACACTGAGAAAAATACAGCATACTCCATTTAATCCTCCAGGGAAAGATTGAAGGCAAACAAGGTACAGGCAGAAGAAGAACATCGTGGCTTCAAAATCTAAGGGACTAGTTTGGACAAAACTAAGCAGCACTTTTTCGTGCGGCTGCTGATAAAAACAGGATCGCCAACATGATCGCCAACGTCCGATAACGGATATGGCACAAGAAGAAGAAGATATATAAAAAAGGGACTAAAAAGGACCCCAGAAATTCCAGGCCCATTTCTCTAACAGATATTGTGACTAAAATATATGCAAATGTCCACTTGAAAAGAATTGATAGTAGGTGGATGAAAAGTGGATTCCTTGTAGAAGAACCAGCAGTCTTTAGGCAGATGTGATCCACTCTTGACAATTCTTTTGTCTTGAACCATCTAACTACAAAAATATCAGTCAGAGGAAATAATGGTTTGCTGCCTTTATAGCATTTGACGCAGTAAACAAAGAAATATTATGGAAGAGATTGACTGCCCTTCAAATGGAGCTCAGGTTGTTGACCCTGCTCAAAGCCCTTTCTACAAGCACTGACAGTGAGAACAATTAATCAGTGGAACGGCTTGCCTCATGAAGTTGTGGGTGCTCCATTAATGGAGATTTTCAAAAAGAGACTGGACATTCATTTTGTCTGGATCTCTTGCTATGGGCAGGGGGTTGGACTAGAAAACCTCCATGGTCCCTTTCACCCCATTTTTGTTCATTTGTTTGAGAGTGTGTTTGGGGCTCAATGGAGCCTTGAGAAGTAGGATTGATATGTGCCAAAAGATAAGATAAAAGTGTTGTCGATATGACATTTGGGTTGCATGTGCTGTTAAGAGGACTTGGCTCCTATTCTCATAATAATTAACTGATTATGGATGAGTCAAAGTCAAAAGTTATGGTCTTTCAAAATGACAGCATTGCCATATAGGGCTAATCGATGAGGAGGCAATAGAGCAAGTTCACACCTTTCCTTACCTGGGAGAACTTTTCTCTGTGACTGGATCTGGGCTCCCTCAACATCAAAGGAGCTCATTTAGAAGGCACAAGTGATTGCATTGTTAATTTTTAAAAAGAAATTATAGGTATTTATTTATTTATTTATTTTATTTATTTAATTTAATTTATATGCCGCCCTTCTCCCGACAGGGACTCAGGGCGGCGCACAACATATTTAAAACCAGAACATATATACAATCCCCCCCTTAAAACCGAATTAAACCGAATTTTAATGTTGCGTCTTCCGAATATTTAAAACCCAATGTAAAATCCACCCTAGGTCAGG